>NC_084614.1:44232002-44319502 GCF_033978795.1 Nerophis ophidion
CAACTTGATTGTCGCGGTGAAGATGCCAAGATTAGCTGCTGTGTTGTTAGCATTATTCACCGCTAAGCCGCAGAGACATTTTGCTTGGTGAATATTTTTATAGAACGCCACAAAATAATAATGGAAAATAGGACAAAGTGTAATACATGCAGTATAAAACATAAATACATGATACGTAATGCATTAGCACCTCCATATTGGCCTGAGAGAGACGAATGGCCGGACATTGGCTGTGTAAGATGATAAGCTATTTTTGTGATATGTTTGTGTTGGTTTGAACACTTGTAATTTTTGGGTAGAAGTGAACCTTTCTGGCCTTCAGGACCTACACCTAAAACCTCTGTTTTGTCCTGCTTCAGATAGAAGAAATTCACAGCCATCCATGACTTGATGTCCAAAATTCAGTTAAAAAGGTTATCTCCCATGTCATCAGGAGACACGGTAATGTACGTAACTGTGGAAACTAATGTTGTCTCGGTACCAAAATTATATTGATACTTTTCGGTACTATGCTTAATAAAGGGGACCACAAAAATGGCATTATTGGCTTTATTTTAACAAAAAAATGTTAGAGTACAATAAACATTTGTTTATCATTGCAAGTGTGTCCTTAAATAAGAGTGAACATACAATACAAGTTGTCTTTTAGTAGTAAAAAAAGGCTCCTAATTTAGCTGCTGACATATGCAGTAACATATTGTGTCATTTGTCATTCTATTATTTTGTCAACATTATTAAGGACAAGTGGTAGAAAATGAATGATTAATCTACTTGTTCATTTACTGTTAATATCTCCTTACTTTATCTTTTATGCACATTTCTGTTAAAATGTAATAAATAAATGATAAATGGGTTGTACTTGTATAGCGCTTTTCTACCTTCAAGGTACTCAAAGCGCTTTGACACTACTTCCACATTTACCCATTCACACGCACATTCACACACTGATGGAGGGAGCTGCCATGCAAGGCGCTAACCAGCACCCATCAGGAGCAAGGGTGAAGTGTCTTGCTCAGGACACAACGAATGTGACGAGGTTGGTACTAGATGGGGATTGAACCAGGGACCCTCGGGTTGCACACGGCCACTCCTCCACCGCGCCACGCTGTCCCCGAGTATAATAATCACTTATTCTTCTGTTTGTTACTCTCACATTAGTTATGGATGATACCAAAAATGTGGGTATCAATCCAATACCAAGTAGTCACAGGATCTTACATTGGTCGTATTCAACGTCCTCATGTGGCCACGGAATTATTTCCTGAGCTTATAAACGCAAATACGGTATTAGCTTTCACTGTTATGCTGATGACACCCAACTTTACATGCCCCTAAAGCTGACCAACACGCCGGACTGTAGTCAGTTGGAAGCGTGTCTTAATGAAATTAAACAATGGATGTCCGCTAACTTTTTGCAACTTAATGCCAAAAAAACGGAAATGCTGATTATCGGTCCTGCTAGACACCGACCTCTATTTAATAATACAACTTTAACATTTGACAACCAAATAATAAAACAAGGTGACTCTGTAAAAAATCTGGGTATTATCTTCGACCCAACTCTCTCCTTTGAGTCACACATTAAAAGCGTTACTAAAACGGCCTTCTTTCATCTCCGTAATATCGCTAAAATTTGCTCCATTTTTGTCCACTAAAGACGCCGAGATCATTATCCATGCGTTTGTTACGTCTCGTCTCGATTACTGTAACGTATTATTTTTGGGTCTCCCCATGTCTAGCATTAAAAGATTACAGTTGGTACAAAATGCGGCTGCTAGACTTTTGACAAGAACAAGAAAGTTTGATCATATTACGCCTGTACTGGCTCACCTGCACTGGCTTCCTGTGCACTTAAGATGTGACTTTAAGGTTTTACTACTTACGTATAAAATACTACACGGTCTAGCTCCAGCCTATCTTGCCGATTGTATTGTACCGTATGTCCCGGCAAGAAATTTGCGTTCAAAAGACTACGGCTTATTAGTGATTCCTAGAGCTCAAAAAAAGTCTGCGGGCTATAGAGCGTTTTCCGTTCGGGCTCCAGTACTCTGGAATGCCCTCCCGGTAACAGTTCGAGATGCTACCTCAGTAGAAGCATTTAAGTCTCATCTTAAAACTCATCTGTATACTCTAGCCTTTAAATAGACCTCCTTTTTAGACCAGTTGATCTGCCGCTTCTTTTCTTTCTCCTATGTCCCCCCCTCCCTTGTGGAGGGGGTCCGGTCCGATGACCATGGATGAAGTACTGACTGTCCAGAGTCGAGACCCAGGATGGACCGCTCGTCTGTATCGGTTGGGGACATCTCTACGCTGCTGATCCGCTTGAGATGGTTTCCTGTGGACGGGACTCTCACTGCTGTCTTGGAGCCACTATGGATTGAACTTTCACAGTATCATGTTAGACCCGCTCGACATCCATTGCTTTCGGTCCCCTAGAGGGGGGGGGTTGCCCACATCTGAGGTCCTCTCCAAGGTTTCTCATAGTCAGCATTGTCACTGGCGTCCCACTGAATGTGAATTCTCCCTGCCCACTGGGTGTTAGTTTTCCTTGCCCTTTTGTGGGTTCTTCCGAGGATGTTGTAGTCGTAATGATTTGTGCAGTCCTTTGAGACATTTGTGATTTGGGGCTATATAAATAAACATTGATTGATTGATTGATTGATTGATAAACATAATATATATATATTTTTTAAACCAAAGAAGATGTTGTGATTCTGGTATTTTTCAGAGGTGGTATTGTACAGAAAATGATTCATTAGTATCGTGATATTCTACAAATACCGGTATACCGTACAACCCTAGAGGAAAATGAGGCAGCGTGTAAAGATTAAAAAGAATGGGATCTAAATTTGAGCCTTGGGGTACACCACACTTTATTACATATCCATGCACATAGCAATAAAATTCACCGTACAACTCAACAGTTTTCTCTTCCATCCATCCATTCATTTTCTACCACTTGTCCCGTTCGGGGTCGCGGGGGGGCGCTGGAGCCTATCTCAGCAACATTTGGGCGGAAGTCGGAGTACACCCTGGACAAGTCGCCACCTCATCGCAGGGCCAACACAGATAGACAGACAACATTCACACATTTAGTGTTGCCAATCAACCTATCCCCAGGTGCATGTCTTTGGAAGGCCCAGGACAACCCAGGACAATTAAGGAACTTCGTATTGTGAGGCACATGCACTAACCCCTGTTCACCGTGCTGCCCAGTTTTCTCTTATGAACAGTAATTCAGGTAGTAACATTTGTGTTGTGCAAAAAAAATGTGTTCATTTGAACTTTAAAACCGTCATGAGGTTTTTGCCTTCGCATCGTTTCGGAGCAACAACAAGCTCAAGCAAAACAGCTGCAGCGTTATCTCCCAGGAATGACGGCCAGTTCTGATCATGTATCCACATGTGCCTTTAATAAGAAGTGGCGGCAAAAAACGTGGGTCAAAGTTGACATGGCTAGGGCTGCCAGAACATCAGACGATAGAGATATGAATCTGGTAAAGTCAATATTAAGTCAGATAGGAGATATGGGGACTTTGAAGGAGACATCTCCAAATCAGCACATTGGCCCCCAGGACTTTTAAAAAGCTGGTCCTGCCCTCATCCCTCATCTGTGTAACCAGGCTTGTCCTCTGTTCTCCATCTAATCCATCTCATCTGCACTGTTGATGCTGAGCTGCTTCTGCTCGCCCAGCTGCCTCCTCAGGAATCCACATACCAATTTCTCGACAAGCTCCTTCCACGCTGCCAAGAGTCGTTACGTCCACACAACACAACACGACACAACTGATGGATGACTCACACGCACTGCGATTACATGCACTAAAGAAAACACCAGTTGCTTTTCGGACGTCTAAATGTCCTCCAACAAGCTCACAGGGTTGGTCTTTCTTGTATTTAAAACTTGTACGAGATCTTGCAAAGTAATCACGTGATAAGGTAAGTTGTAATAGAGCGAACCGCGGTTTATTCCATCCTTCCAGAGGAGCAGAATTAACAAATAATAGGAACAGGTACTTAGCGGCAACACAGACCAGTTTTGCCTTGATAAACAACTTTATTTTTTGTAGCAAAGCAACAATACAACAGTGACATTACCCTTGCCAACCACTCAGCCGGTATTTGACACAGGCTGTCGTGTCTCCAAGTAGCTGCTCGGGATATGCTTGCATTTTATTCTTTAAATCTGGACTTCCAGAATCAGCATGTCGTCATCCATTTGAGTCGACAAGGTGAAATGATGTCTGAAAACCATTGACAAGTGGTCTTCATGTCCGTCGTCACCCATTAGGACAGGCCTGGGCAATTATTTTGACTCGAGGGCCAAATTCAGAGAAAAAAATGTTTCTGGGGGCCAGTTTATCTGATTTTTAGGAACACTAATACAAAACCTCACAATAATGTCTGATTGAATGCTAAAAACGCTATGACAGACCGGCCTAAAAAATGTAATGGAATTTTACATTTTTCTACGAACAATAAAACACTGAATATTGACAACACATGAACGTCACACCCCCTTTTGATCGACATATTTAACAATCAAGTGAAACGCAACAAAAATGCAACAAACAGTGAAATATGAACACGGAGGTTACAAAATAAACCCACCTAAAATCTGATGCATCTGATATTTGCTGAATTACACCCAATGATCAAATGGTAAATGGGTTATACTTTTATAGCGCTTTTCTACCTTCAAGGTACTCAAAGCGCTTTGACACTATTTCCACATTCACCCATACACACACACATTCACACACTGATGGCGGGGAGCTGCCATGCAAGGCCCTAACCACAAACCATCAGGAGCAAGGGTGAAGTGTCTTGCTCGAGGACACAGCAGACGTGACGAGGTTGGTAGAAGGTGGGGATTGAACCAGTAACCCTCAGGTTGCTGGCACGGCCACTCTCCCAACTTCGCCACTCCCGTCTCCCTAGGTATCAATATAGTACTTTCTTTTCTATTCTATTCTATTGTATACATCACTAAGCTTTAGAACTTTGTTGTGAAAATCTCCTTCCGCGTCTGTGGAAACGCTCCCCACCCACACTGCTTGGTGCCTCATCTGAGCGGCTGTGACGTTGATGACCATAGTAACTAATTAGATTACCATAGTAACTGGTATATCATCCATTAGCGCAGATTCCAAGCATTGAAATACTTTGTATAGTTAAAGACTTACGGTCATTAGAAAACATGAGTGCACATCATAATGGCAGCTACACTTCCCATCTTAAAGATCTGAAAAAATGATTTGGGAATGTCCAGCGGGCCAGATTGAAAAGCTCGACGGGCCGTCTGTGGTCCCCTGTCCTTAATTTGCCCAGGTATGCATTAGGACAATTCAAAGTGTAAAATAGGATCCGCCATGAACACAGAGAATTTTATTTTGAAAGTAAACCAAATAATTAACCTTGTGTTTGTGCATGACCTCCTGTCTAACACAAGCAGTTTTTAGCTAAACTGAACGGATTATATAGAAATATAGAAGCTACGTGTGTGTTTAGCGATGGAATGCGGAACATCAACGGCATGTCGGTGACGTTCAGCAGGCGGTGGCAACTGACACATGGTCTTGAACAAAATGGGAAGAGTTCGCCGCCGTGCGGATGTGGTGACGCACCCGTTTTGGGGTAAAACAGCACATTTGTCAGTCTAAACAAGCATCAAATAATTATAGTTGTATATTACTAACAGTAGAGAAGGAATTCATATGGCCAAATTGTCGGGTGGATCTCGGGTGAGAGTTATTTATTTTTCCAATGCAGTCTACTGGAAATACTCAGTGAAATAGTGGGTAGAGTGTCCGCCCTGAGAACTGTAGGTTGTGAGTTCAAACCCCGGCTGAGTCATACCAAAAACTATAAAAATGGGACCCATTACCTCCCTGCTTGGCACTCAGCATGAAGAGTTGGAATTGGGGGTTAAATCACCAAAAATGATTCCTGGGCAAGGCCACTGCTGCTGCTCACTGCTCCCCTCACCTCCCAGGGGGTGATCAAGGGAGATGGGTTGAATGCAGAGAATAATTTCGCCACACCTAGTGTGTGTGTGACAATCATTGGTACTTTAACTTTAAATAATGGAAATCACCACTCCGCATAGCAACTGATGCTGTGGTCTTACAAACCCTGTTTCCATATGAGTTGGGAAATTGTGTTGGATGTAAATATAAACTGAATACAATGATTTACAAACCCTTTTCAACCCATAATCAGTTGAATATCCTACAAAGACAACCAACATATTTGATGTTCAAATATGTTTTTGCAAATAATCATTACTTTTAGAATTCGATGCCAGCAACACGTGACAAAGAAGTTGGGAAAGGTGGCAATAAATACTGATAAAGTTGAGGAATGCTCATCAAACACTTATATGGAACATCCCACAGGTGAGCAGGCTAATTGGGAACAGCTGGGTGCCATGATTGGGTATACAAGCAGCTTCCATGAAATGCTAAGTAATTCACAAACAAGGATGGGGTGAGGGTCACCATTTTGTAAGCAAATTGTCGAACAGTTTTAGAACAACATTTCTCAACAAGAGGAAAATATCCATTCGGATTGTTAAAGGCGCAAAGTTCAAAAGCCAGCATCCGTGATGGTATGGGGGTGCAAGGCATGGGTAACTTACACATCTGTGAAGGTACCATTAATGTTGAAAGGTCGATACAGGTTTTGGAGCAACATATGTTGTCATCCAAACAACGTTATCATGGACGCCCCTGCTTATTTCAGCAAGACAAGTGTTACAACAGTGCGGCGTTGTAAAAAAAAAGAGTGCAGGTCCTTTCCTGGCCCGCCTGTAGTCCAGACCTGTCTCCCATCGAAAACGTGTGGCACATTATGAAGCGTAAAATACGACAGCGGAGACCCCGGACTGTTGAACGACTGAAGCTCCACATAAAACAAGAATGGGAAAGAATTCCACTTTGAAAGCTTCAACAATTCTAAGTTAATTATTATTTGCAAAATAAAATAAAGTTTATGAGTTTGAACATCAAATATCTTGTCTTTGTAGTGCATTCAATTGAATATGGGTTGAAAAGGATTTGCAAATCATTATATTTTGTTTATATTTACATCTAACTCAATTTAACAACTCATATGGAAACGGGGTTTGTAAGTTGGAATTGCCACAAAACACATTTTAAGATTGTTCACACTCTACCGCCATCTGGCGGCTGAAGTGGATTGTAAAACCCCTTTCCAAATTCATCATGTTTCATGTGTCAGGTAAGCGAATGGGTCTGACTGTACACATACAAAGTCTCCAAGGCAGAAGCGTGTAAGAAAGTACACAGTAACAAACGTGTCCGCATCATTCAATTTACTGCATCATGAGTTTAACTTCATTAAGTAGTGTGACCACTAGGTGTCGCCCCAAAAATTACAACTCCACTTCAATTTAAAGACAGTAAGAGGCCTTTACAGAGTATTAATAAATAGGTTAGTGTTTTCCATGTTCTCTGTTTGACTAATTTTACTTGATTAAGTCTTTCGTAACAATACACACTACAAAAACATTGAAAGTATGTATGATTCCTGCTGACATTGTAACGGATCAAAGTCTGTATCAAATATCAAGGCTCCTAGCGAATCAAAAGTGGAAAAAGTTGTATCAGCTTACCTCTACGTTCAATTATTTTAAGGATTGGTTCAACACAACACAGTTGTTCTCAGTGGGTTTATGTCTTACCACCTCCACATGACAGACATGTGTTCATCATCACCCCTGCTTTATCAGCTGTGTGCACCTTGTTCTGTGTACTTCTTCTACTGGGTTGACCAGGCAGTTTGTTGATTGGTTTGAGCACTGCTGCCACCTAGCTGGAGGCTTGTGAATCATCACCCTATCCTATCATTTTCATACACCCATCCATCCATTTTCTACCCTATCCTTTCCTATTTCTACTTAAACAAGCAGGAACAGGATAGGACAAACTTTTTTTATCCCACATTGGGAAATTGTGCGGTTGCACTGCAGATATTTACATAGAGTAACAAAATCAAAACAAAATGAAAAAGTAAAAATAAGTAATCCTCCGTGCATTTCACCAACAGCTAACAGCTAATGTGTTTCCATACACAGTGTGGACCTACAAACCCCGTTTCCATATGAGTTGGGAAATTGTGTTGGATGTAAATATAAACGGAATATAATGAATTGCAAATGCTTTTCAACCCATATTCAGTTGAATGCACTACAATGACAAGATATTTGATGTTCAAACTCAAAAACTTTATTTTTTTTTGCAAATAATAATCAACTTAGAATTTCTTGGCTGCAACACGTGCCATGGTAGTTGGGAAAGGGCATGTTCACCACTGTGTTACATCACATTTTCTTTTAAAAACACTCAATAAACGTTTTGGGAGCTGAGGAAACTAATTGTTGAAGCTTTGAAAGTGGAATTATTTCTCATTCTTCCTTTATGTAGAGCTTTAGTCGTTCAACAGTCCGGGGTCTCCGCTGTCGTATATTACGCTTCATAATGCGCGGCACATTTTCGATGGGAGACAGGTCTGGACTGCAGGCGGGCCAGGAAAGTACCCGCACTCTTTTACTACGAAGCCACGCTGTTGTAACACGTGGCTTGGCATTGTCTTGCTGAAATAAGCAGGGGCGTCCATGATAACGTTGCTTGGATGACAACATATGTTGCTCCAAAACCTGTATGGACCATTCAGCATTAATGGTGCCTTCACAGATGTGTAAGTTACCCATGCCTTGGTCCCTAATACACCCCCATACCACCACGGATGCTGGCTTTTGAACTTTGCGCCTATAACAATCCGGGTGTTTTTTTTTTCTTTTTGTTCCGGAGGACACCACGTCCACAGTTTCCAAATATAATTTGAAATGTGGACTCGTCAGACCACAGAACACTTTGCATCAGTCCATCTTAGATGTGCTCGGGACCAGCGAAGCCAGCGGTGTTCCTTGGTGTTGTTGATGAATGGGTTTTGCTTTGCATAGCAGAGTTTTAACTTGCACTTACAGATGTAGCAACTAACTGTAGTTACTGACTGTGGTTTCATGAAGTGTTTCTGAGCCCATGTGGTGATATGTAAATTCTTTGAGGTATCAAATACCTTCTTTGTCATGTCCCCATATCAATCCAGTGCTAACTCAACAAAAAGGGTAATTTTTTCTCGTTTTTGACAGAGACATTATGGGGTGGTAAGGGTGCTAAATAACGATGTGTTTGAAGCAGTAGACATAGGTTTTAAGATTAATTTGGGTCGAGGTAGAGGAGCCGCAGCCACGCTTCACCTCGTACCTCTTGCTATTCCTAACAGAATTGCTATTGTGACAGCCAGTGGACGCATTTAAAACAGCAGTTTCTTTCATTTAAAAAAATGCAGCTCATTTTAATACTTGGCAAACTCAACACACGGGCCGAATAAAACCTGTTCAGTCCTGGGGGTCGTACGTTTGACACCCCTGAGCAAGGCTAACCGCTTAGCTATCTTTAAACAACTCCAACAAATAAGTGCTTGGTAAAAGTTAAAGAAGTGTAGATGAAAGCATGTCACGGCAGAAAGTAAGCAGATATTGACAGGAAAGTTACAAATAGATGATAAAAGTTGGAGAGAGGATACTACAACTGTCAGTCAGTACACCACATGTAAATTGGTTGTCGATCTCAGGAATGGTATCAGTATGTGATTGTTACAAGAGTGATTACATCAATATTTTTATTTTCTCAAAATCTTTTTTGAGGGTTTTTTTTTTGTTGTTGTTTTGTTTGGTAATTTCCTGCACACAAAAAGACTGAGGGCAAAGGCAAGTGATTGAAAAAAGTAGTAGTTTTTACTTTTGTTTATTTACTGTGCGACGAGGTGGCGACTTGTCATTATCAATAGTGCTATTGCTATTGTTGTTTGTATTGCTCCAGTTGTAGTGTAATAACGTTCATTTTCATTTCTGTGTTAATATTTACTTCACTAACTGCTTCTTTGCTATCACTTTTTGTATCATATATCTAAATATCGTATGTTGTTCTTGTTGTTGTTGTGTTGTTGTTCCTTTTCCTTATCCACCCTCTTTTTTCTGCAAATTCCCCTTCTGTCTTCCATTTTTTTCTCTTTTGATCCTCTCCTGATGCGGTCCGGCTGTGCCAAACATAAATATAAATCCATTAAGTCAAATACAAATAAGGCAACAAGAGAAGTATCCCACACTTTTGTTTTGTAAAGTAAATCTGCACAGCAAATATGGGCATCTACATCCACAATATGAT
Source organism: Nerophis ophidion (assembly GCF_033978795.1). Taxonomy (NCBI): domain Eukaryota; kingdom Metazoa; phylum Chordata; class Actinopteri; order Syngnathiformes; family Syngnathidae; genus Nerophis; species Nerophis ophidion. The sequence goes on from NC_084614.1 coordinate 44,242,255, forward strand.
TTGCCCGAGTAGCTAGACAGGACACACAAAAAAATAAACTATGACAGCTAATGGCAAGAACATCACGAAAAGATGCTTGGTTCGACCCCTTTTCCTCGTGAGGATTATGAGTCATTCTTCATCTAAACAGGACCATAAAACAATTCTATACGTTATCATAAAAACAGCAGACTTTGTAGAGGAAGTGATGTTTTATTATGTTTGTTGGCGCTCATCAAGTCTGTAGCGAGCAGTAATCAGTGATGTTGTTGAACAAAAAGCAAACGTTGTGATGTGTTTTGAAATCAATACATATGCTTTAAATAATCAAAATACGTAAACACATCCATCCATCTATTTTCTACGGCTTGTCCCTTTTGGGGTCGCGGTGGGTGCTGGAGCCTATCTCAGCTGCATTCTGGCGGAAGGTGGTGTACACCCTGGAGAAGTTGCCACCTCATCACAGAAATTCGTAAATATTAAATGTTATTATAAATGTGCCTGTTACTACATTACATATATTCTTACAGAATATATATACAACCCTAATGGAGGTGTTTGGATGTTTTTCAGGCAGAATAGAGCGGTTCCCATAGGCCCCATTGTAACCAAACTTTTAGTAGCATTTATTTAAAAGTTACAACGCATTAAAAAAAAAAAAAAACATTTGTGTTATTCTCTTTCATAAGGATTTTGAATGATAGGCACAATTTTTTAAAAAAAAGTACAGCTTCCCTCTAAATAAAAATTAAAATGATATAAATAAATAAACATTGATTGATTGATTGATTGAAAAGTTGTGATCGGAATAAAATTAAATTTAGCAAAGTAAAAGTAGCGTTTTTTTCTTCACAAAAAGTCATGTAAAGTCATGTTGTTTTTATGCAACATGCAGTACTTTTTACATTTACTCAGACAAATATAATGTATCCAAAAAGTGACCTAAGTAAATGTGACACTTTACCACCCACCCCTCTTCATTCTTAATGGGAGTTTTGTTTTGTTTTGGAAAATGTGGATGTATGGAAAATGAGGACATTTTTTGGAATACATCATCAGATAGTCAACGTGTTCTAAATTGTTTGAGATGTATGACACTACTGAGGCATAAGAAAAGAAATCCATTTGAATGATTTTGAATCCCCAAAATATGTTGTGTATTTTGAACACATTGACATTAAGACACAGAATGGAAGAAAATCCAGTAAATCCATGGACATGAATTAGCTGCAGCTGGTAATGATGAAGCAGAACATGTAGGGAATGTGACACCTCAGCACAGTAACCGTGACATGTGGAAATAAAGCAGAAAAGAGAACTATGATCCGTGATTACTCCGTGCAACATTATACATTAAAATTATCGAAATTGTCATGAAGTTTCCACAGCTAAGAACAAAATGTATTTATTATGTTTCTGTGCACTCCAACTTTTAAATCATTCACATTTTATCCAGTTACAATTTACAGCTTATGTGGGATTTTTTTCCGCCTTGTGTTATTTTGTTATTAGGCGTCTCTGTAATGAAAACCAGGATAAAAATGTTTGCAGTGACAAAATAGGTCAAAGTAACATTTGATGGAAGGCAGTTTATTCCAAGAGGTTTTCACATGGAGTCATGTTTAACATGACAAATGATTTGTTCATCTCGTCATAACAACCCTCTAACAAGACTACCAAAGTAATCATTTATAAAATAAAAAGTCTTAAACAAAAATATTGTATTTTGTATCACAATGTATATTTCAAAAGCTTTTTTCGGATAAATCTGTTGGAAATATCAGAACAGAAATACAAACCTCAAAACCAGTTGAAGTTGCCACGTTGTGTAATTTGTAAATAAAAACAGAATACAAGGATTTGCAAATCATTTTCAACTTATATTCAATTGAATAGACTGCAAAGACAAAATATATTTAATGTTGCAACTGATAAACTTTTTTTTTTTTTTTTTACAAATAATCATTAACTTAGAATTTAATGGCAGCAACACATTGCAAACAAGTTGGCACCCTGGCATTCCCAAACATGGCGTTTCCTTATAACACTCAGTAAAGGTTTGGGAACTGAGGAGACCAATTTTTGAAGCTTTTCAAGTGGAATTATTTTCCATTCTTGCTTGATGTACAGCTTAAGTTGTTCAACAGTCCGGGGTCTCCGTTGTCGTATTTTACACTTCATAATGCACCATGTATTTTTAATAGGAGACAGGTCTGGACTACAGGCAGGCCAGTATAGTACCCATATCATTTTACTACGAAGCCACGCTCTTGTAACACGTGCAAAATGTGGTTTGGCATTGTCTTGCTGAAATAAGCAGGGTCGTTCATGAAAAAGCCGTTGCTTGGATGGCAACATATGTTGCTCCAAAACCTGTATGTACCTTTCAGCATTAATTGTGCCTTCACAGATGTGTAAGTAACCCATGACTTGGGCACTGTTACACCCCCATTCCATCACAGATGCTGGCTTTTGAACAATTTAAAATGTGGACTCGACAGACCACAGGACATTTTTACACTTTGCATCAGTCCATCTTAGATGAGCTCAGGCCCAGTGAAGAAGTTGGCGTTTCTGGGTGTTGTTGATAAATGGCTTTCGCTTTGCATAGTAGAGTTTTAACTTGCACTTACAGATGTAGCAACCAACTGTAGTTACTGACTGAGGTTTTCTGAAGTGTTCCTGAGCCCAGGTGGTGATATCCTTTACACACTGATGTCGGTTTTTGATGCAGTACCGCCTGAGGGATCGAAGGTCCATAATATCATCGCTTTCGTGCAGTGATTTCTCCAGATTCTAAGAACTTTTTGATGATATTACGGACCGTAGATGGTGAAATCCCTAAATTCCTTGGATTAGCTCATTGATGATGATGATGGATTATATTTATATCGCGCTTTTCTATTGTTAGATACTCAAAGTGGTCACAGAGAAGTGGGAACCCATCATTCATTCACACCTGGTGGTGGTAAGCTACATCTGTAGCCACAGCTCCCCTGGGGTAGACTGACGGAAGCGTGGCTGCCAGTTTGCGCCTACGGCTGCTCCGACCACCATCATCAACATTCATTCACCAGTGTGAGCGGCACCGGGGGCAAGGGTGAAGTGTCCTGCCCAAGGACACAACGGCAGCGATTTGGATGTTAATAGGTGGGAAGCGAACCTGCAACCCTCAGGTTTCTGAGAAATGTTGTTCCTAAACTGTTCGACAAATTGGGCACACATTTGTTCACAAAGTGGTGACTCTCTCCCCATCCTTGTTTGTGAATGATTGAGCATTTAATTGAAGCTGCTTTTATACCCAATCATGGCACCTACTTGTTCACAATTAGCCACTTCACCTGTGAGATGATCCAAATAATTGTTTGATGAGCATTCCTAAACTTTCTATTTATTTTTTGCCACTTGTGCCAGCTTTTTTGAAACATGTTGCAGGCATCAAATTACAAAAGAACTAATATATGCAAAAAATAACAAAGTTTACTAGTTCGAACGTTAAATTTTTCGAAAACTGAATATAGGTTGAAAAGGATTTGCAAAGACCTCTATGAAAAAGAAAAATCGAGGACCCAGATTTCCCTCACCTGGACACAGGTCACCGGGGCCCCGCTCTGCAGCCAGGCCCGGAGTTGGGGCACGATGGCGAGCCCGAAGAGGCAACGTGGGTCATACCTCCAATGGGCTCACCACTCATTGGAGGGGCCATAGACGTCGGGTGCATTGGGAGCTGGGCGGCAGCCGAAGGCAGGGCACTTGGCAGTCTGATCCTCCGCTACATAAGCGAGCTCTTGGGACATGGAAGGTCACCTCACTGGGGGGGAAGGAGCCTGAGCTAGTGCGAGAGGTAGAGAATTCCGGCTGAATATAGTCGGACTCACCTCGATGCACAGTGAGGTCTCTGGAACCAGTTGTCTCGAAGGGGCTGGACTCTCTTCAACGCTGGCGTCGCACGCAGTGAGAGGCGACGAGCTGGGGTGGCAATTATTTTTTACTCCCCGGCTCAAAGCCCGTACTTTGGAGTTCAACCCAGTGAACGAGGGGGGAGCTTACCTCCGCCTTCGGGTGGGGGGGAAGGGTCATGACTGTTGTTTCTGCTTACGCACCAAACAGCAGTTCAGAGTACCCACCCTTTTTGGATACGCTCGAAGGAGTACTGAAAAGTGCTCCCCGGGGTGATTCCCTTGTCCTACTGGGGGACTTCAACGCTCATGTTGGCAACGACAGTGAAACCTGGAGAGGCGTGATTGGGGAGAATGCCCCCCCGGATCAGAACCCGAGCGGTGTTTTGTTATCGGATGTTTGTGCTCGTCACAAAATGTCCATAACAAACACCATGTTCAAACATAAGGGTGTCCATATGTGCACTTGGCACCAGGACACCCTAGGCCGCAGTTCCATGATCGACTTTGTGTTGTGTCATCAGATTTGTGGTGAGTTGCCTGCGATGGTGGGGGAGAATGCCAGACACACCTGGCAGGCCCAAATTTATTGTGAGGGTTTGCTGGGAACGTCTGCCAGAGTCTCCTGCCAGAGAGAGTTTCAATTCCCATCTCCGGAAGAACTTTGAACATGTCACGAAGGACATGCTGGACAATGAGTCCGAGTGGACCATGTTCCGCACCTCTATTGTCGAGGCCGCTGATTGGAGCTGTGGCCGCAAGGTAGTGGGTGCCTGTCGTGGCGGTAATCCTAGAACCCGTTGGTGGACACCGGCGGTGAGGGATGCCGTCAACCTGAAGAAGGAGTCCTATCAGGTTCTTTTGGCTCATGGGACTCCGGAAGCAGTGGGCAGGTTCTGACAGGACTCAATCCCACCACCACATCTTACTATGAGGAAGCAGTGCCTGGGGAAACTGTGGCGGACTTTCCTATTTCTGGGGCTGAGTTTGCCGACATAGTTAAAAAGCTCCCCGGTGGCAAGGCCCCGGGGGTGGAGGAGATCCGCCCGGAGTTCCTTAAGGCTCTGGATGCTGTGGGGCTGTCTTGGTTGACAAGCCTCTGCAGCATCGCGTGGACTTCGGGGGTGGTACCTCTGGATTGGCAGACCGGGGTGGTGGTTTCTTTTCTTTAAGAAGGGGACCCGGAGGGTGTGTTCCAACTATTGTGGGATCACACTCCTCAACCTTCCCGGTGAGGTCTATTCAGGTGTACTGGATAGTCGAACTTCGGATTCTGGAGGAACAGTGTGGTTTTCGTCCTGGTCGTGGAACTATGGACCAGCTCTATACTCTTGGCAAGGTCCCTTGAGGGTGCATGAGAGTTTTCCCAACCAGTCTACATGTGTTTTGTGGACTTGGAGAAGGCATTTGACCGTGTCCCTCGGGAAGTCCTGTGGGGAGTGCTCGGAGAGTATGGGGTAACGGACTGTCTGATTGTGGCGGTCCGCTCCCTGTATGACCAGTAAGTCAGACACGCTTCCAGTGAGGGTTGGACTCCGCCTAGGCTGTCCTTTGTCACCGATTCTGTTTATAACTTTTATGGACAGAATTTCTAGGCGCAGTCAAAGCATTGAGGGGTTCTGGTTTTGTGGCCGCAGGATTAGGTCTCTGCTATTTGAAGATGATGTGGTCCTGATGGCTTCATCTGGTCAGGATCTTCAGCTCTCACTGAATCGGTTCGCAGCCGAATGTGAAGCGACCGGGATGAGAATCAGCACCTCCAAGTCCGAGTCCCTGATTCGCGCCCGGAAAAGGGTGTAGTGCCATCTCTGGGTTAGGGAGGAGACCCTGCCCCAAGTGGAGGAGTTCAAGTACCTCGGAGTCTTGTTCACGAGTGAAGGGTGAGTGGATTGCGAAATCTACAGGCGGATCGGTGCGGCGTCTTCAGTAATGCGGACGCTGTATCGATCCGTTGTGGTGAAGAAGGAGCTGAGCCGGAAGGCAAAGCTCTCAATTTACCGGTCGATCTACGTTCCCATCCTCACCTATGGTGATGAGTTTTGGGTCATGACTGAAAAGATAAGATCACGGGTACAAGCGGCCGAAATGAGTTTCCTCCTCCGGGTGACGGGGCTCTCCCTTAGAGATAGGGTGAGAAGCTCTGCCATCTGGAAGGAGCTCAAAGTAAAGCCGCTGCTCCTCCACATCGAGAAGAGCCAGATGAGGAGGTGCGGGCATCTAGTCAGGATGCCACCCGAACGCCTCCCTAAGGAGGTGTTTAGGGCACATCCAACCGGTAGGAGGCCACGGGGAAGACCCAGGACACGTTGGGAAGACTACGTCTCCCGGTTGGCCTGGGAACGCCTCGGGATCCTCCGGGAAGAGCTGGATGAAGTGGCTGGGGAGAAGGAAGTCTGGGCTTCCCTGCTCAGGCTGCTGTCCCCACGACCCGACGTTGGATAAGGGGAAGAAGATGGATGGATTTGCTAATCATTGCATTCTGTTTTTATTTACGAATTACATAACATGCCAACTGGTTTTGGGTTTTGCAGACAAGCAATCAGGGAGCACATACGTCTCCAGGCCCTACACACAAATAGTAAAAAGTCCTCAATCCAGACGGTGATCTGAATCAGCCCCAAAAGGCCCTGTTACTTATCCCATTACTGAAATTTCCTGAAATTTTGACAAAAAAACCCCGTAACGTTTTGAGTTAATTACGGGGGAATGGGAGAATAAAGCCTTTTGTCTGTTATTCTCTTTGGGTGGAGGCGGGTACGCGGTAACTTAAAATGCTTCTCAATTAGAATCAGAATAGTTTTTATTGCCATTGTCTGAGAACGGGTTCACAAACTAGGAATTTTACTTGGCGCAATCGTGCAACATAAAACACATTAACACAGAATAGAATAACATGAGCTGTAACTAATTTAGTTGTAATTAATTTCTGCCATGAGCCTCCTGGGGTACAAAAATGTTCTAAGGCGACCCCTCTGAATTGAAATGCTATTGGGGACTTGACAGTCGTATTTAATGGCTGCAGTGGGCCCTTTTTGCAATTCACATCCTTTCAAGTCTGGGCTTCAAACCTCATATATTGCTACTCTTAACTCCTTCTCAATGTCAAACCAGAATCTGCACTTTTTTTTAATTGCAGCAACAGTAGAAAAAAACAAAACATGTTACAGACATAAGATGTTGTAAAGGGTAGTAGAATGGCAAAGGCTATGTAAGCTTTGTCAAACTTCTGGCTCTTTTTATTCTGGTTATCGTCACTTGTTTTCCTTGCCGCTGACAACTCCTTCATTTTTCCTTTCATTCCTGTCACAAACTTTCATGTCTCAGCCTCTGTTAGCTCAGTAAACATATTCCTGTGTACTTACCTCTTTTACTGGGTAAAAACGATCGAGCCTGTTGATCCCACTGTACGCAATACCTAAAGAGAATGGAAAAAAGCATTTCACTGTGGTGTAGTCTGCATGTGACTAATATAACTTGAGCCTTGAACTTTGATCCGATTGAGCACACTTTGCTTGTATCGTACATAAATACTTACTAGGAAAATCTCCCTTGCCACTCACAACCATCCTGTGACCTCAGGGGGTTCTGGACCCACAATTTGAAAAACCCCAATAAAGGAATGTTACAGAAATTACCCCGATCATCCCGAAATGTACTCACTTATTCCTTAGCCCATTTCTGAAATGTGCTGAAAGTTTGGCAAATATCAGCCCAGAACTTGTTTAGCATCCACTTGGTACAACAATTCTTCTCAACAAAAGAGGAGAATGTCATGTCTGGGATCCCGTTTTGTTTAAGTTATGTTCTGTTTGGTTTTTAGACTCTTTTAGTTCGGGCTTTTTCACTCCCTTGTCTGGTTTCCATGATTACCCATTAGTTTCACCTGTTCCAAGTTTGGACTTTCACACCTGTCACCAATCATGTCACTATTTTTTAAAGCCTGTCTTTTTCTGTTTGTCGGTGTGACGACAATAACGCTGTTAGACTTCTGCTACCGATGTTACCCATGCTACCATAGTTCCATATCTGTCAGGACGTGGACTATGGCAGGGTTTGTTTTCCCGAGATGCAAAGAAATTGGAGTGGACATGACGTGAAGGTAGGGACATCATTTTACTATTTAAAAAAAAAGGAACAAAGGGTGCAAACCATAGGCGCGCACATGGCGTATAACTAACTTGGCTTTGAAAACAATAAACTAGCACTTGAGCTAAAGCTATGGACATGAAAACGAAAACACTTACTGTGACAGGAAAATAGACATAACTCACTCCGCATGTAACTATGGTAGCAGAAGTCCAACAGCGTTATTGTCGCCACACCGACCAACAGAAAAAGACAGGCTTTAAATAACAGTAACATGATTGGGGACAGGTGTGAGAGTCCAAACGTGGAACAGGTAAAACTAATGGATAACCATGGAAACCAGACAAAGGAGTGAAAAAGCAGGAACTAAAAAGTGTCCAAAAACCAAACAGAACATAACTTAAACAAAACATGATCCCAGACATGACAGAGAACTATAACCTTGGAGGAAAATCAAATTTAAAACCTTTGGTATATAAGTATGTGGAATTAAATTATGGAATGGTATACCAAATAAATCAAACAAAGCACCAATATGACTCAGTTTAAGGGACTGTTCAAAGTACAAGTGTTCACAAAGTACACAGAACAAAAATTATGATGAACATCTCTGAGCTGCAACCTTATCGTGGTAGAGGAGTTTGCGTGTCCCAATGATCCTAGGAGCTATCTTGTCCGGGGGCTCCCCTGGTAGGGTCTCCCAAGGCAAACAGGTTCTAGGTGAGGGATCAGACAAAGAACAGCTCGAAAACCTTTATGAAGAAGAAAAAGCATGGACCCAGATTTCCCTCGCCCGGACGCGGGTCACCGGGGCCCCCCTCTGGAGCCAGGCCCGGAGGTAGGGCACGATGGCGAGCGCCTGGTGGCCGGGCCTGTTCCCATGGGGCCCGGCCGGGCACAGCCCGAAGAGGCAACGTGGGTCACCCCTCCAATGGCCTCACCACCCATAGCAGGGGCCATAGAGGTCGGGTGCAATGTGAGCTGGGCGGCAGCCGAAGGCAGGGCACTTGGCGGTCCGATCCTCGGCTACAGAAGCTAGCTCTTGGGACGTGGAACGTCACGTCACTGGGGGGGAAAAGAGCCTGAGCTAGTGCGCGAAGTCGAGAAATTCCGGCTGAATATAGTCGGACTCACTTCGACGCACAGCAAGGGCTCTGGAACCACTTCTCCCGAGAGGGATTGGACCCTCTTCCACTCTGGCGTTGCCGGCAGTGAGAGGCGACGGGCTGGGGTGGCAATTCTTGTTTCCCCCCGGCTCAAAGCCTGTTCATTGGAGTTCAACCCGGTGGACGAAAGGGTAGCCTCCCTCCGCCTTCGGGTGGGGGGGACGGGTCCTGACTGTTTGTGCTTATGCACCAAACAGCAGTTTGGGAACACTCGAGGGAGTACTGGAAAGTGCTCCCCAGGGTGATTCCCTTGTCCTACTGGGAGACTTCAACGCTCACGTTGGCAACGACAGTGAAACCTGGAGAGGCGTGATTGGGAAGAATGGCCGCCCGGATCTGAACCCGAGTGGTGTTTTGTTATTGGACGTTTGTGCTCGTCACAGTTTGTCCATAACAAACACCATGTTCAAACATAAGGGTGTCCATATGTGCACTTGGCACCAGGACACCCTAGGCCGCAGTTCCATGATTGACTTTGTAGTTGTGTCATCGGATTTGCGGCCTTATGTTTTGGACACCCGGGTGAAGAGAGGGGCGGAGCTTTCTACCGATCACCACCTGGTGGTGAGTTGGCTGCGATGGTGGGGGAGGATGCCGGACAGACCTGGAAGGCCCAAACGCATTGTGAGGGTCTGCTGGGAACGTCTGGCAGAGTCTCCTGTCAGACAAAGTTTCAATTCCCACCTCCGGAAGAACTCTGAACATGTCACGAGGGAGGTGCTGGACATTGAGTCTGAGTGGACCATGTTCCGCACCTCTATTGTCGAGGCAGCAGATCGGAGCTGTGGCCGCAAGGTAGTTGGTGCCTGTCGGGGCGGCAATCCTAAAACCCCTTGGTGGACACCAGCGGTGAGGGATGCCGTCAAGCTGAAGAAGGAGTCCTATCGGGTCCTTTTGGCTCATAGGACTCCGGAGGCAGTGGACAGGTAACGACAGGCCAAGCGGTGTGCATCTTCAGCGGTCGCGGAGGCAAAAACTCGGACATGGGAGGAGTTCGGGGAAGCCATGGAAAACGACTTCCGGACGGCTTCGAAGCAATTCTGGACCACCGTCCGCCGCCTCAGGAAGGGGAAGCAGTGCACTATCAACACCGTGTATGGTGCGGATGGTGTTCTGCTGACCTCGACTGCAGATGTTGTGGATAGGTGAAAGGAATACTTCGAAGACCTCCTCAATCCCACCAACACGTCTTCCTATGAGGAAGCAGTGCCTGGGGAATCTGTGGTGGACTCTCCTATTTCCGGGGCTGAGGTCGCTGAGGTAGTTAAAAAGCTCCTCGGTGGCTAGGCCCCGGGGGTGGACGAGATCCGCCCGGAGTTCCTTAAGGCTCTGGATGCTGTGGGGCTGTCTTGGTTGACAAGACTTTGCAGCATCGCGTGGACATCGGGGGCGGTACCTCTGGATTGGCCGACCGGGGTGGCGGTTCCTCTCTTTAAGAAGGGGGACCGGAGGGTGTGTTCCAACTATCGTGGGATCACACTCCTCAGCCTTCCCGGTAAGGTTTATTCAGGTGTACTGGAGAGGAGGCTACGCCGGATAGTCGAACCTCGGATTCAGGAGGAACAGTGTGGTTTTCGTCCTGGTCTTGGAACTGTGGACCAGCTCTATACTCTCGGCAGGGTTCTTGAGGGTGCATGGAAGTTTGCCCAACCAGTCTACATGTGCTTTGTGGACTTGGAGAAGGCATTCGACCGTGTCCCTCGGGAAGTCTTGTGGGGAGTGCTCAGAGAGTATGGGGTATCGGACTGTCTTATTGTGGCGGTCCGCTCCCTGTACGATCAGTGCCAGAGCTTGGTCCGCATTGCCGGCAGTAAGTCGAACACATTTCCGGTGAGAGTTGGACTCCGCCAAGGGCGTCCTTTGTCACCGATTCTGTTCATAACTTTTATGGACAGAATTTCTAGGCGCAGTCAAGGCGTTGAGGGGTTCCGGTTTGGTAACCGCAGGATTAGGTCTCTGCTTTTTGCAGATGATGTGGTCCTGATGGCTTCATCTGACCGGGATCTTCAGCTCTCGCTGGATCGGTTTGCAGCCGAGTCTGAAGCGACCGGAATGAGAATCAGCACCTCCAAGTCCAAGTCCATGGTTCTCGCCCGGAAAAGGGTGGAATGCCATCTCCGGGTTGGGGAGGAGACCCTGCCCCAAGTGGAGGAGTTCAAGTACCTAGGAGTCTTGTTCACGAGTGAGGGAAGAGTGGATCGTGAGATCGACAGGCGGATCGGTGCGGCGTCTTCAGTAATGCGGACGTTGTATCGATTCCGTTGTGGTGAAGAAGGAGCTGAGCCAGAAGGCAAAGCTCTCAATTTACCATTCGATCTACGTTCCCATCCTCACCTATGGTCATGAGCTTTGGGTCATGACCGAAAGGATAAGATCACGGGTACAAGCGGCCGAAATGAGTTTCCTCCGCCGTGTGGCGGGGCTCTCCCTTAGAGATAGGGTGAGAAGCTCTGCCATCCGGGAGGAACTCAAAGTAAAGCCGCTGCTCCTCCACATCGAGAGGAGCCAGATGAGGTGGTTCGGGCATCTGGTCAGGATGCCACCCGAACGCCTCCCTAGGGAGGTGTTTAGGGCACGTCCAACCGGTAGGAGGCTACGGGGAAGACCCAGGACATGTTGGGAACGCCTCGGGATCCCCTGGGAAGAGCTAGACGAAGTGGCTGGGAAGAGGGAAGTCTGGGTTTCCCCTGCTTAGGCTGTTGCCCCCGTGACCCGACCTCGGATAAGCGGAAGATGATGGACGGAAGGATTTTGAACCCATTTTTTTCTTTTTTTGTTGAGTCAAATATTATTTATTTATTTAATATTTGTTTGTGAAGTGAATTATATTTATATAGCGCTTTTTTCTAGTAACTCAAAGCGCTTTACATAGAGAATCCCAATATCTAAGTTAGATTTATACCAGTGTGGGTGGCACTGGGAACAGGTGGGTAAAGTGTCTTGCCCAAGGACACAACGGCAGTGACTAGAATGGTGGAAGCGGGAATCAAACCTGGAACCCTCAAAATGCTGGCACGGCCACTCTACCAAACGAACCATGCCATTTGCTTACTATGGTATATAATATATCGGTCTAAGCCCCCCCCCATTGTTTACCTATATTTCACCTTGACTGAATGGGGCGCCGGAAGTTCTGTCTCCCTGTAATGTTTGTTTGATCTTGAATGGGAGTGTGCTGATATTTTAATTTCTCCTCGGGGATTAATAATGTACTTCTGATTGTTTATTTATTATTTATGTCTTCACTGTTCTGTTACAGAGAACAAGGACATTGGATAAAATTGCTATGGTATTAAAAAGGGGTAGGATTAAAGGCCTACTGAAATGAGATTTTCTTATTCAAACGGGGAAAGCAGGTTAATTTTATGTGTCATACTTGATCATTTCGCGATATTGCCATCCATCCATCCATTTTTTACCGCTTATTCCCTTTCGGGGTCGCGGGGGGCGCTGGCGCCTATCTCAGCTACAATCGGGCGGAACCATATTTTTGCTAAAATGATTTAATAGAGAACATCGACGATAAAGTTCGGAACTTTTGGTTGCTAATTAAAAAGCCTTGCCTGTACCGGAAGTAGCAGATGTGCGCGTGACGTCACCGGTTGTAGAGCTCCTCACATCCTCACATTGTTTACAATCATGGCCACCAGCAGCTAGAGTGATTCGGACCGAGAAAGTGACAATTTCCCCATTAATTTGAACGAGGATGAAATATTCGTGAATGAAGATAGTGAGAGTGAAGGACTACAAGAAAAAAAAAAGAAGAAAAAAAAGACGAGGGCAGTGGGAGCGATTTATATGTTGTTAGACACATTTACTAGGATAATTCTGGAAAGTCTCTTATCTGCTTATCGTGTTACTAGTGTTTTAGTGAGATTATATAGTCATACCTGAAAGTCGGAGGGGTGTGGTGACTGCCAGTGTCTCTGAGGGAAGCCACAGAGGAGCCAAGAAAGTCGCAGCTGCCTCTTTGACAGCTGCAGGAGGAACGACACAAGCTCCGCTCATGTTTACGAAAAGAGCTGACTTATTTCCACAATTTTCTCACCGAAACCTGCCGGTTGACATGTGGTAGAGAACCATGTTCGCTTGACCTCTCTGTTCCACATTAAAGCTTCACAACAAACAAAGAAACACCGGCTGTGTTTGTATTGCTACAGCCGGCTGCAATCCACCGCTTTCCACCAACAGCATTCTTATTTGTAGTCCCCATTATTAATTAAGCAAATTGCAAAAGATTCAGCAACACAGATGTTCAGAATACTGTGTAATTATGCGATAAAAACAGACTACTTTTAGCCGTGATCGGTGCTGGGAAAACATGTACGCTACCACCGGTGACATCATGCATACACGTCATCATTTCGCGACGTTTTCAACAGGATACCTCGTGGGAAATTTGAAATTGCAATTTAGTAAACTAAACCATGTGTTGCAATGTTAATATTTCATCATTGATATATAAACTATCAGACTGCGTGGTTGCTAGTAGTGGGTTTCAGTAGGCCTTTAAATAAGCTCTGCTTTTTCCTACTCCTTTTCGGACGTGCTGAAATGAGAAAACTGGAATTATGTGATGCATTACATTGTGTTGTATGCATGTTCGAAATAAACTGGCACTGAACTAAACTTCTTTGTCTCCGTGGGTAGAGGTGGGGCCACTAGCATATGGTACACAATTTTAAATCAATCAATCAATCAATGTTTACATATATAGCCCTAAATCACTAGTGTCTCAAAGGGCTGCACAAACCACTACGACATCCTCGGTAGGCCCACATAAGGGCAAGGAAAACTCACACCCAGTGGGACGTCGGTGACAATGATGACTATGAGAACCTTGGAGAGGAGGAAAGCAATGGATGTCGAGCGGGTCTAACATGATACTGTGAAAGTTCAATCCATAATGGATCCAACACAGTCGCAAGAGTCCAGTCCAATGCGGATCCAACACAGCAGCGAGAGTCCCGTTCACAGCAGAGCCAGCAGGAAAACATCCCAAGCGGAGGCGGATCAGCAGCGCAGAGATGTCCCCAGCCGATACACAGGCGAGCAGTACATGGCCAACGGATCGGACCGGACCCCCTCCACAAGGGAGAGTGGGACATAGGAGAAATAAACTAATGGGACAGTTGGGAAGAAGTGCCAGAACAGCGCCCCCATCTGGCTGTAAAGAGACATGTAAGACAACGTTGTGATTTTTGAAAAATCATCACTAATTTAGTGGAATCACAAATAGGTTTTGTTACTTCAAAAATAGGTCTTTATAAGGATCATCTTATGGTCACGGTCGTCTTACATTTGTGTCAATACTGTTTCAATGGGAAGTATGAGTGAGTTTCATCCCTCAAATGGTTTATTATGTGTTACATGAAGTGTGGTGTGCGGCCCCTGAAAAGGAGCTTTGTAACATCTGCATGGCGCTCTGTGCCTTCGCTCTGATTCAGCCATTTATAACCTGGAGGCAGACTTAAGGTTAGCCGCAGGGTAAAGCATGTTTTTTCTGCACGCTCTCCTGACGTCGCTCGTTCCTATATGTATCACTTGTTGAAATACACTTCCTCCTCGCGTCTTGCGCAGGTTCGAACCCCCACACGCCCTCATTTTCCGATCCAATGTTTTAAAAGGGAATGTTTTCGCAAATAAAAGGGTATGCTGTTATGGACAGGAACATTTTATCTCATCCTTCCTCTCCTTGCTGTTATCGATAAGCCAAGTCCAATTAGTCAACATCAAACTTGGAACAACCTTCTTTTTCCACGACATCATCGTGGAAAGGTCAATGTACACACTGACTTATACAAGGTGGAACTAACATACATTATATTGCCAAAAAGTATTTGGCCACCTGCCTTGACTCACATATGACCTTGAAGTGCCAACCCATTTCTAACCAATAGGATGTGGGTCCACCTTTTGCAGCTAATCCAGCTTCAACTCTTCTGGGAAGGCTGTCCACAAGGTTGCGGAGTGTGTTTATAGGAATTGTCGAACAAAAGCGCATTGGTGAGGTCACACACTGATGTTGGTCCAGAAGGCCTGGCTCTCGGTCTCCGTCCTAATTCATCGCAAAGGTGTTCTACCGGGTTCAGGCCAGGACTCTGTGCAGGCCAGTCAAGTTCATCCACACCAGACTGCCATCCATGTCTTTATGGACCTTGCTTTGTGCACAGTCATGTTGGAAGAGGAAGGGGCCTGCTTCAAACTGTTCCCTCAAGGTTGGGAGCATGGAATTGTCCAACATGTTTTGGTATCCTGGAGCATTCAAAGTTAATTTCATTGGAACTAAGGGGCCAAGCCCAACTCCTGAAAAACAACCCCACATTATAATTCCTCCTCCACCAATGCAGTCTGAAATGTAGCGTTCTCCTGGCAACCTCCAAACCAAGACTCATCCACCCGATTGCCAGATGGAAAAGCGCTATTTATCGCTCCAGAGAACGCGTCTCCACTGCTCTAGAGTCCAGTGGCGACGTGCTTTACACCATTGCATCCGCTGACCCCTTTCTTGTCAGTTTACGTGGCCTACCACTTTGTGGCTGAGTTGCTGTTCCCAAATGTTTCTTTTTTTTTTTATAATAAAGCCATCAGTTGACTTTGGAATATTTAGGAGCAAGGAAATTTCACGACTGGATTTGTTGCACAGGTGGCATCCTCTGACAGATCCACGCTCGAAATCACAGAGCGGCCCATTCTTTCACAAGTACTATAGAAACAGTCCTAATGCCTAAGTGCTTGATTTTATACACCTGAGGCCGGGCAAAGTGATTAGGACACCTGATTCTGATCATTTGGATGGGTGGCCAAATACTTTTGGCAATATAGTGTATGTATACAAACAGCAAAACATGCATACATTCTATTAAAAACTAATCTGATTGTTGTAACACTCAAAATAAACTTTGATTGCGGTCTCTTTTTTTTAACACCAAATCTGTTAATACACAAATTAAACTACTCAAAATGTCCACTCAGGAAACTTTATCTCATTTTTGTACAAGCTTCTCTTACCATTTGGGTAACAGGAGGGAAGTTTTAGCATAGAATTAGCATATTGATTAAATATAGTCACTATACATGTATGCTAATAGCATGCTGACACTAAAAACATTACAGTGATCCCAAAAAAAAAATGTATTCTAAAATGAATAATCGGGTAACAGGACTGTGCTGGGGTTTGAATTCCTGAGTCGTAGTCCCAGAAACATGATAAACAAGGAATTTCGGAATTTACTTTTGTTCTTGCCATTACCTGCAGAATATTTGTAATGATGGGACTTCCTTTGGACTATGTGACATATGAGAGGGCGGGGGATGCAACACACTCAAGTTTTGATTTTTAAACCATTTTTTAAAAAAAGAACGAAAATTAGGTGTCCCGATACCACTTTTTCCAATTCTGATACGATATCGATATTGGAGCCTTGAGTATAGAGCGATACAATAGCAGCAGGACTCAGACCTACTTGTATTATTTTGTAATGTGGAATGTTGGGAAAGGTTTCCATCCACCCAGTTCCTACCGCTTGTCCCTCCCTGAGTCGCTGGGGGTCGGCAGCCTGTCACAGCTGCACTCGGGCGGGAGGTACCTCATCACGGAGTCGAAGGTTTGAAACAGAGAACAATGCTAATATTGAAAAATAACCTATTAATGACGGAATTGATGTATGCCGTCCTTAGGTTAAAGTGGCGTGGTCATTTTTTTGGCTCTATCGAGTCGCTTTTTTTATTTTTATTTTTTTTTTAAAAGGTAAACTTATAAGTTGAATGATGCGGACACGTTTCTTACTAGAGATTTTTCTAATAGGCTTCTGCCTTGGAGACGTTGCATGTGTATTGATATATCACCATTTGTTTATCTTGACAAATGTGTTTGTTTTAGACTGCAATATTGTTCAAAAAAGGACACTCATTATGACCACCAGCAGCTAGAGTGATTCGGAAAGCGACAATTTCCCCATTGAGCGAGGATGAAAGATTTGTGGATGAGGATAGCGAGAGTGAAGGACTATAGAAAAAAAAAAGACAAGGGCAGAGACACATTTACTAGGATAATTCTGGAAAATCCCGTATCTGCTTATTGTGTTACTAGTGTTTTAGTGAGATTATATAGTCATACCTGAAAGTCGGAGGGGTGTGGTGACCGCCAGTGTCTCTGAGGGAAGCCACGGAGGAACGACATGAGCGTGTAGCTTCTAGCTCCTCATAGCCTATAGCTGTTAGGGCTGGGCGAAAATGAGGACTCAGGTCCAGAAGCGTGACAATTGACTCAGACTTTACTTAATTAGTTTTCTTTGCTATCTCTAGGAGAGAATGGTCAAAACAAAGTGGCTACAAAATCTATCTGTGATATATGTGAGGAACAAAGGAAATGTAGCAAAGGGCATAAGGCAAAAAAAAATAGAAAATCACTCCATAAGGAGGAAAAAGGCAGTAGCAAAAATTCTATACTAGTCCAATAGCAAAAACCAACTACGATTATCTATAAAAAGGAAAATCAATCATGCAAAGGAGTCGAAAAGCCAGCAAACTAAAAGCGCTCCAGAAGGAGGAATAAGGAAGACAAGGCACTATGAAAGAGATACAAAAGAATAGCACGAAAAACTTCAGCAACAGAAAATCACTCTCTCAGAGGAAACAAAGAAATCAATAAATAAAGCGAGACAATACTTATCAAACTTGGTACAAGGCTGGAGGTACGTAGCGAGATGATATACTCTGGCACAAGACAAGAGGAGGACTAGACATTTTTACACATGAGGGAGGGTGACACAGGTGGGCACAATCAGGCAATCAGGAGAGACATCAGACCACTGAAACGGGAGGAAGAGCAAGTGACCTGAAACGAGAGGGAGAGTCAACCTTTCAAAATAAAACAGGAAATGACAAGACAACATGAAACCAGACAAGACTTCACCCAGGTGTGACAATAGCCTACTATGAGTACCTTTTGTAAATGACTTGACTAAAATAAAGTACTGTCCAACTGTCCAAAGTGAAAGCAGTTAAAGTAAAGTTGAGATAAGGGGTGACATTCATATGTAAACGTTATAAACTAGCCGTCAAATTTGATACACAGTCCAATTTGAGGAAGCATGGTAATCTAAATTCATCGTTTAAATTGTATTTGTTAAATATCCAAATAACAGCTTGATTAAAAACATTTACCAGATTGTATTATGTTACAGCTTTATTCCAAAACGGAATACATACAATTTTGTCCTCAAAATTCTACACAATACCTCATACTGACAATGTGAAAAGGGTTTTTTCTAAAAAAAAAATGTATCGCAAATGTATTAAAAAATAAAAACAACAAATTACATGCACATAGGTATTCACAGCCTTTGCTTTTTTGATGCACCTTTGGCAGTAATTACAGCCTCTGGAATACGATGCCACAAGCTTGGCACGCTTGTCTTTGGGCCGTTTCGCCCATTCCTCTTTGCAGCACCACTCAAGCTTCATCTCATTGGATGGGAAGCGTTGGTTTTCATCCAGGATGTGTCTCTGTAAATTGCTGCATTCATCTTAGTCTGGTCAGGGAGGTGACCTAGAACCCGATGGTCACTCTGTCAGAGCTCCAGCATTCCAGAACCTTCCAGAAGGACAACAATCCCTGCAGCAATCCACCAATAAGCATATAGCAGGATGGGACTTGAGGTAAGTACACTCGGTATGTTTCTGTGTTAACATCTCATTTTACAATCCTAATATTTGCTGTTTGGTGCTAATAAACACGGCCGAGAATGATGTGGTCATGAATTCTGCAGGTAGTGCTACAGAGCTGCAGTGTTGTTGGCGTCAATGAAATGTCTTGGACATTGCACTGCATTCAAAGCATGTTTTCTGAAAATATTTATTTTAAAAGATATTAAAAAAAAAAGTTTTTTCAGCACATATAAAGATCTTTGATGGATTGATGTTAATGACTTTATACATATATTCTCTCAACACTGCGTTAGTATAAACTAGATTATATTGACGTCTAATGAAATTATATCTGAATTCCGGCTTAAAATCCCATTTTAGAAGAATTTTAGAAGAGTCAAGAAATGATAAAAAACAATCCATCCATCCACTTTCTACCTACCGCCTGTCCGTTTTGGGGTGCTGGAGCCTATCTCAAATGTAAATCTTATGCTAACCAAATAACATATATACAGAGGTGGGTAGAGTAGCCAGAAATTGTACTCAAGTAAGAGTACTGTTACTTTAGGGATTTATTACTCAAGTAAAAGTAAGGAGTAGTCAGCCAAATATTTACTTGAGTAAAAGTAAAAAGTATGTTGTGAAAAAACTACTCAAGTACTGAGTAACTGATGAGTAACCTGTTTGTTTAATGATTACGGCAACAAATAATGCACAAAAACATAAAAATAGCAATGTGCAAATTCAGAGCCAGGAATATCTCTTAAGCAACTAAAACAATATTATATATTAAATAATAATACATTAAAATAAAAAAAATTAAGGCAAATTGAGCCACAATAACTTAACAGCACCATAGGCTCAGTAGGCATTCATTGATTGATTGATTGATTGAAACTTGTATTAGTAGATTGTACAGTACAGTACATATTCCGTACAATTGACCACTAAATGGTAACACCCCAATAAGTTTTTCAACGTTAATCAATTACTTAATAAATGACCAAGTCGAGGTGATCTACCTCATATATACATATACATACACACATAACATATATATATATATATATATATATATATATATATATATATATATATATATATATATATATATACATACACACATATCATATATATATATATATATATAATTTATATTTATTTATTTTGCCGTTTTTGTTCACATGTTAAAGGTGTTTTAATGAATATACATGCATGTTTAACATATAAATTCCTATCTTTAATGAAGACAAGAATATAAGTTGGTGTATTACCTGATTCCGATTACTTGCATTGATTGGAATCAGACAGTATAGTGCTGATAACGTCCCGGTTTTCAAATGGAGGAGAACAAAAGTTCCTCCTTCCTGTCTAATACATCATGAAAGTCGTTGGTTTTTGGCATCTTATTTGTCCAGCTTCCATATTCGTTTTTATACACTTTACAAGAAATACATTGGCGGCAAACTCCGTAGCTTGCTAGCTTGGTTGCGCTGGCTTTTGGAGACTCTTATTTTGTTAGCGCAGGCGCGATGGAGCGGCACTTTTATTGTGAAGACAGGAACTGTTCGATTAGTCTTTAGGCTTTTGACCGGAAGTACGGTTGAAATAAAAAGTGTCTTTTTTCCTTTACACTTTTGATTGATTGGTTGATTGATTGAAACTTTTATTAGTAGATTGCACAGTACAGTACATATTCCGTACAGTTGACCACTAAATGGTAACATCCCAATAATTTTTTCAAATGTTGGGCTCTACGTGTGACAGTCATGTGACCACCTGGCTCTGTTTGATTGGTCCAACGTCACCAGTGACTGCATGTGATTGGTGAAACGCAGGCATGCGTAGATCCTACTTTGAATGCGTGTCTGACAAAATCAAAACAAACAAAGCGTGCATTAACAGATCAATAAAAAAAAAGTAGCGAGTAGCGACCTGATTGCAGATAAATGGAGTGGAGTAAAAGTAGTGTTTCTTCTCTATAAATATACTCAAGTAAAAGTAAAAGTATGTTGCATAAAAACTACTCTTAGAAGTACAATTTATCCCAAAAGTTACTCAAGTAGATGTAACGGAGTAAATGTAGCGCGTTACTAGCCACCTCTGCATATATATAATGTGTCTAAAACATGTGAGTAAAAGCTTTGACACTAAATAGCACATTTGATATAAATGTTAAATTGCTTATTAGGACTTTTTCATACTCGTCCCTATTTCAAACATGACACAATTAAGGTAATTCATAAGGCAACTAGGGATCACACTAAAATACAATAAAAAAACAAAAACAATTCACTGCCTGGAAATGTTTTAAAAAGGTGAGTGTCATGATCTGGCAGCTAAACTGCCGCCTTTCTGCTTTTTGTTGCAGTGCTTGGTTTCTGTGTCAGGAGCGGGCCACCTTTGCGCACACCTGATTCCCATTTCTTCCTAACTATTTAAGCTCTTCATTGCATTCACTCAGGGCCAGCTAATGGTGTACCCTTCCAATCATCTCCTCTGCTTTGGCTCCACTCACGCTTCTTTACACTGCTGTGTAGTGTTAACTGTTTTTCCTCTCCACTCCTTTTTTGTGCGTTTTTTTTTTTTGCAGATGTTGATTGCATCATTAGTCATTTTTCGATTCATTGCGCACATAAAGGGAACGGCAAAACAGCTCAATCTTTGTTTCATCTGACATCACATGGACAAAGATAAAACCTTCTGGAGGAAAGTTTTGTGATCAGATGAAACAAAAATTGAGCTGTTTGGCCACAATACCCAGCAATATGTTTGAAGGACTGTTTTTGCGGCGGATACTGCCCTCCGAAATAGTTACTCTCGTTTTGAGGAAATAACATTAGAAGATTTGTCACAACGTGTAAATGGAGTAAAACGAAACACATGTTTACATGACCCACTTCCTGGGAAACTTATCAAGGAGCTCTTTGTATTATTAGGTCCATCAGTGCTAAATATTATAAACTTATCACTTTTTCTCTGGCACTGTTCCCCTAGCATTCAAAAAAGCAGGGATTCATCCTCTCCTCAAAAGACCTAACCTCGATCCTGACCTCAAGAT
Organism: Nerophis ophidion; assembly: GCF_033978795.1. Classification (NCBI taxonomy): domain Eukaryota; kingdom Metazoa; phylum Chordata; class Actinopteri; order Syngnathiformes; family Syngnathidae; genus Nerophis; species Nerophis ophidion. The sequence goes on from NC_084614.1 coordinate 44,264,097, forward strand.
AAACTATCGACCGGTTTCTCACCTTCCGTTTATTCAAAAATCCTCCAAAAAATTGTTGCAGAGCAGCTAAATGAACACTTAGCGTCTAACAATCTATGTGAAACCTTTAAATCCAGTTTCAGGGCAAATCACTCTACGCAGACAGCCCTCGCAAAAATGACTAATGATCTATTGCTAACGATGGATTCTGATGCGTCATCTATATTGCTGCTCCTCGATCTTAGCGCTACTTTCGATACCGTCGATCATAATATTTTACTAGAGCGTATCAAAACACGAATTGGTATGTCAGACTTAGCCCTGTCTTGGTTGAACTCTTATCTTACTGACAGGGTGCAGTGCGTCTCCCATAACAATGTGACCTCGGACTATTTTAAGGTAACGTGTGGAATTCACCATGGTTCGGTCCTTGGCCCTGCACTCTTCAGCATCTACATGCTGCCACTGGGTGACGTCATACGCAAATACGGTGTTAGCTTTCACTGTTATGCTGGTGACACCCAACTCTACATGCCCCTAAAGCTGACCAACACGCCGGATTGTAGTCAGCTGGAGGCGTGTCTTAATGAAATCAATCAATGGATGTCTGCTAACTTTTTGCAACTCAAACCCAAAAAAAAACGGAAATGCTGATAATCGGTCCTGCTAGACACCGACCTCTATTTAATAATACAACTCTAACATTTGACAACCAAACAATTAAACAAGGGGACTCGGTAAAGAATCTGGGTATTATCTTCGACCCAACTTTGTTACATCTGTTCGTTATCGTGGTGCCGTTCGATTCCCTCGAGGATGCGTCAAAATAGAACACAGCAAAGGTAAGTTTTAACAGATTTATTCTACAACAATGATCTAAGAAACAAAACACTGGAGCTAACTAAAGGAAACCAAAGATGCTAGTATGAGAACTAGGTGATAAAAAATGCAAACTAAACTGACCCGTAGGCACAAAAGAGAAAACAGAACCTTCAGCATGAGAACTGGAATGAACAATGGCTAGCGTGAAAAACTTAGCGAGAATATACATACATGAAAGTATTGCAGGCGTAACTCGTTGCGTGAAAAGCAAATCATGAACCCAGAAAGAATAATGAAAAGGGACGGGCTTAAATAGGGAAGTAATCAAAAGTGACAGGTGTGCAGAAACCTTGATTAGCAGGTGGGATCAATGAGCAACCATGGTGACTGACTAAACAGGAAGTAAGAGGGTAGAACGACGGAGTGATACAACAACTGGAAGTATAAACAATAATATGTGGTGATCCAAGTAGCGGATCACAACAGTATATCCCCCCCAAAAAAGACAGATTCCAGATGTCCAATAAACAACAAAGAAAAAACTTGAACCCCCTCCCCACAACAAGACAGTCCACAGAAGAAGGGAGGGCGGAGAGAGGACATGGCGGAGGGTCGCCAGGTCGCGTGTCCCCGAATCCACCGAGGACAGGCAATGTGGCGGCGGCGGATGGAACGCCTCTGCCGAAAGAGTTTTGGTGGGCGACTTCGAAAAGGCCACATCAGCGGCCGCCTTGCAGGATGAGGTGCCCAGCGAGGCGGGCGACCCGGGCACGGCCACATACGCGGCCGACATGGAGGAGGGAGTGTCCGGCGAGGAGGACGACCTCGCAGAGGCCACATCCGTGGCCGACATGGTGGAGGACGCTTCAGCACCGAAGTTATAGCTGGCTTGGACGTAGCAGACGAGGGTGCGGGGACTGCAGCCAAAGTAGGCCCGGGTGCAGCAGGCGAAGAGGAAGCGGTTGCTGCAGCCGAAGCAGATGGCGTCATCGTTGTCGTGTAGACAGGTGCAGGTGCTGCAGCCGAAGAAGGCGTCATTGGCGGCGTGGAAGCCCCAGGTGTCCTCGGCGTCGTGGAAGTCGCGGTAGTCATTGGCGGCATGGAGGCCGCAGGAGTCGTGGAAGGCGTGGAAGCCATGGGCGGCGTGGAAACCGCAGTAGTCATCGTCGACGTGAATGCAGGCGTAGTCGTCGGTGGTGCCGGCGTGGGCTCCAGCCCCGTCGTCGGTGCCGGTGTGGGCTCCAGCCCCGTCGGTGCCGGTGTGGGCTCCAGCCCTTTCGTCGGCGGTGCGTGGTGGCGTGGAGCTGGTACCGGTGCTTGGCGGCGTGGAGATGGTACCGGAGTGGGCTCCAGCTTAGGAACTGGTGCTGGAGTGGGCTCCAGCCCTGGAGTTGGTGCTGGCGTGAGAACCAGCTTAGAGTCTGAAACTAGCGTGAGAACCAGGCTAGAAACATTTTCTGGTGTGAAAACCAGGCTTGAGTCCTGTGCTGGTGTGAGAACCAGACTGGGAGAAGTAGCTGGTACAAAAACCAGGTGAGAGTCTGATGCTGGCTTTATAACCAGGCTAGGGACAAAACTAGATGGACTGGGACAGGGACTTGTGCCGAACACCGGAGGAGGAGATACGTGCTGGAGGTAATGACCTCGCAAGTCTGAACACTGGTGAAGGAGGTCTACAAGGCCGTTGAGACTTGGCCTGGGGAAAAACAGGTAAAGGTGGTCTGCATGGTGGCTGTGGTTTAGAGGGTAGCATCTGTGCTACCTCCGTAGCACAGCTACAGGCCATAGCCCCCCCCCCCCCTCCAGACGGGCATCCCAGACCCGTTCCCTATGGTCAGGGACTGACCTTAAGGGAGGGTGGTGGGAGGTTTGGAGGCGGGCCGACTCCTCCACTTTAATTTGTCCAGAATGTCCTTTAGAAAAGGGATGAAACACCTTGCACTTGGCCGGAGAATGAGGTTTTATAGGAGGTGTAGGAGAAGCAAATGATTGTGATTTACCAGAATAATAAAAAGAAAAATTGTCCTGATAATTTTGTATTTTATCATAAATGTTATTGTTAGAAAATTGTTGAGAAGTAGATTTACTGTCCACAATATAAAAATCTTCAGCAAAGATATCGACGACAGGGGGTGGTGTTGCGTCACCGGTGGGCATTCCCCACATGTCGTCATCACTACAGTCTGAGATGGTGTCATGGCGGCCGAAGGAATGATCGGCGGCTACATCCAGCGGCCTGTGAACACCACTTCCCTCCATCCTGAAGCCGGATTTAAATGGAAGATGCGAGACTACTGGTCTGGGTAAGGAGTCAGTTAAATTAGAACAAGTTTTTTCTGCTTTGAGTGTTTCAGAGTTGGACATGTGTTTTACTGAGGTGGCTAACTATGATGCGTGCAGTTTATCAAAGCAACAAACAAACAATCGGAAAATTCCCGTCGTATCAATTCCTAGATATGGTCGTAATTATACTAAATGCACTGGGCATAAACACAACATTATTAATATTGCTACTACGGATAATTTGATCAAAAATTCCCTAAAACAGCCCACTACCTATAATATAGGTTTTTTAAACATAAGATCATTGTCTCCCAAAACGTTGTTGGTTAATGATATCATCAGAGACAACAATCTTAACGTCATCGGTCTCAGCGAAACCTGGCTTAAACCAAACAACTTTTTTGCGCTAAACGAGGCATGTCCTCCTAACTTTACACATGCGCATACTGCCCTTCCTCTTAAAAGGGGTGGGGGGGTCGCACTAATATACAACGAAAACTTTAACCTTAGTCCTAACATAAATAATAAATATAAATCGTTTGAGGTGCTTACTATGAGGTCTGTCACACCGCTGCCTCTACACCTGGCTGTTATCTACCGCCCCCCAGGGCCCTATTCGGACTTTATCAATGAATTCTCAGAGTTCGTTGCTGATCTAGTGACACACGCCGATAATATAATCATAATGGGGGACTTTAATATCCATATGAATACCCCATCGGACCCACCGTGCGTAGCGCTCCAGACTATAATTGATAGCTGTGGTCTCACACAAATAATAAATGAACACACGCATCGCAACGGTAGTACGATAGACCTAGTGCTTGTCAGGGGTATCACCGTTTCCAAAGTTACGATACTCCCGTATACTAAAGTATTGTCCGATCATTACCTTATAAAATTCGAGGTTCAGACGCATGTTCGGCAAACTAATAATAATAATAACTGCTATAGCAGCCGCAACATTAATACGGCCACAACGACAACTCTTGCTGACCTACTGCCCTCTGTAATGGCACCATTCCCAAAGTATGTGGGCTCTATTGATAACCTCACTAACAACTTTAACAACGCCCTGCGCAAAACCATTGACAACATTGCACCGCTAAAGTTAAAAAAGGCTCCAAAAAAGCGTACCCCGTGGTTTACAGAAGAAACTAGAGCTCAGAAATTATTATGTAGAAAGCTGGAACCCAAATGGCGCACGACTAAACTTGAGGTGCACCATCAAGCATGGAGTGATGGTTTAATAACTTATAAACACATGCTTACCTTAGCTAAAGCTAAATATTACTCAAATCTCATCCACCGTAATAAAAACGATCCTAAATTTTTGTTTAGTACTGTAGCATCGCTAACCCAACAAGGGACTCCCTCCAGTAGCTCCACCCACTCAGCTGAAGACTTTATGCAATTCTTTAGTAAGAAAATTGAAGTCATTAGAAAGGAGATTAAAGACAATGCGTCCCAGCTACAACTGGGTTCTATTAACACTGACACGATTGTATATACGACTGATACTGCCCTCCAAAATAGTTTCTCTTGTTTTGAGGAAATAACATTAGAGGAATTGTTACAACGTGTAAATGGAATAAAACAAACAACATGTTTACTTGACCCACTTCCTGGGAAACTGATCAAGGAGCTCTTTGTATTATTAGGTCCATCAGTGCTAAATATTATAAACTTATCACTTTCCTCGGGCACTGTTCCCCTAGCATTCAAAAAAGCGGTTAGTCATCCTCTCCTTAAAAGACCTAACGTCGATCCTGACCTCATGGTAAACTACCGACCGGTGTCTCACCTTCCCTTTATTTCAAAAATCCTCGAAAAAATTGTTGCGAAGCGGTTAAATGAACACTTAGCGTCTAACAATCTATGTGAAACCTTTCAATCCGGTTTCAGGGCAAATCACTCCACGGAGACAGCCCTCGCAAAAATGACTAATGATCTATTGCTAACGATGGATTCTGATGCGTCATCTATGTTGCTGTTCCTCGATCTTAGCGCTGCTTTCGATACCGTCGATCATAATATTTTATTAGAACGTATCAAAACACGAATTGGTATGTCAGACTTAGCCCTGTCTTGGTTTAACTCTTATCTTACTGATAGGATGCAGTGCGTCTCCCATAACAATGTGACCTCGGACTACGTTAAGGAAACGTGTGGAGTTCCCCAGGGTTCGGTCCTTGGCCCTGCACTCTTCAGCATCTACATGCTGCCGCTAGGTGACATCATATGCAAATACGGTATTAGCTTTCACTGTTATGCTGATGACACCCAACTCTACATGCCCCTAAAGCTGACCAACACGCCGGATTGTAGTCAACTGGAGGCGTGTCTTAATGAAATTAAACAATGGATGTCCGCTAACGTTTTGCAACTCAACGCCAAAAAAACGGAAATGCTGATTATCGGTCCTGCTAGACACCGACCTCTATTTAATGATACAACTCTAACATTTGACAACCAAACAATTGAACAAGGCGACACGGTAAAGAATCTGGGTATTATCTTTGACCCAACTCTCTCCTTTGAGTCACACATTAAAAGCGTTACTAAAACGGCCTTCTTTCATCTCCGTAATATCGCTAAAATTCGCTCCATTCTGTCAACTAAAGACGCTGAGATCATTATCCATGCGTTTGTTACGTCTCATCTCGATTACTGTAACATATTATTTTCGAGTCACCCCATGTCTAGCATTAAAAGATTACAGTTGGTACAAAATGCGGCTGCTAGACTTTTGACAAGAACAAGAAAGTTTGATCACATTACGCCTGTACTGGCTCACCTGCACTGGCTTCCTGTGCACTTAAGATGTTACTTTAAGGTTTTACTACTTACGTATAAAATACTACACGGTCTAGCTCCATCCTATCTTGCCGATTGTATTGTACCATATGTCCCGGCAAGAAATCTGCGTTCAAAGGACTCCGGCTTATTAGTGATTCCCAAAGCCCAAAAAAAGTCTGTGGGCTATAGAGCGTTTTCATTTCGGACTCCAGTACTCTGGAATGCCCTCCCGGTAACAGTTCGAGATGCCACCTCAGTAGAAGCATTTAAGTCTCACCTTAAAACTCATTTGTATACTCTAGCCTTTAAATAGACTCCCTTTTTCGACCAGTTGATCTGCCGTTTCTTTTCTTTTTCTCCTATGTCCCACTCTCCCTTGTGGAGGGGGTCCGGTCCGATCCGGTGGCCATATACTGCTCGCCTGTGTATCGGCTGGGAACATCTCTGCACTGCTGATCCGCCTCCGCTTGGGATATTTTCCTGCTGGCTCCGCTGTGAACGGGACTCTCGCTGCTGTGTTGGATCCGCTTTAGACTGGACTCTTGCGACTGTGTTGGATCCATTATGGATTGAACTTTCACAGTATCATGTTAGACCCGCTCGACATCCATTGCTTTCCTCCTCTCCAAGGTTCTCATAGTCATCATTGTCACCGACGTCCCACTGGGTGTGAGTTTTCCTTGCCCTTATGTGGGCCTACCGAGGATGTCGTAGTGGTTTGTGCAGCCCTTTGAGACACTAGTGATTTAGGGCTATATAAGTAAACATTGATTGATGATTGATTGGAAAAAAAACAAGCAGGATTACCGGTAGTGGAAGGTGAATCCTGAATGGGATGACGTTTGCTGTGTCCATGGGGAGGAATAAGTGGTGCTGGAAGATTACTGCCGCGCGGGGGACCTCTCTACTGGACCCCCCCGCCTCTTCGGGGCAGCGCGAACAGCTTCGGAGGAGACTTCAGGTTCACAGCCGAGTCTTTCCTGCTCCCAAGCCATGAGCTCCAACCACAGCCCTAAGTCGAAGGGTTCCTTCCTCTGGTTCGACACGAGGGAATTCTTTTTTGATGGGTTCATACTGTTACGTCTGTTCGGCATCGCGGTGCCGGGTTCGATTCCCTCGAGGATGCGTCGAAATGGAACACAGCAAAGGTAAGTTTTAACAGATTTATTCTACAACAATGATCTAAGAAACAAAACACTAGAGCTAAGAAAAGGAAACCAAAGATGCTAGTATGAGAACTAGGTGATAAAAAATGCAAACTAAACTGACCCGTAGGCACAAAAGAGAAAACAAAATGTTCAACATGAGAACTGGAATGAACAATGGCTAGCGTGAAAAGCTTAGCGAGAATATACATACATGAAAGTATTGCAGGCGTAACTCGTTGCGTGAAAAGCAAATCATGTACCCAGAAAGAATAATGAAAAGGGACGGGCTTAAATAGGGAAGTAATCAAAAGTGACAGGTGTGCAGAAACCTTGATTAGCAGGTGGGATCAATGAGCAACCATGGTGACTGACTAAACAGGAAGTAAGAGGGTAGAACGACGGAGTGATACAACAACTGGAAGTATAAACAATAATATGTGGTGATCCAAGTAGTGGATCGCAACAAACTCTCTCCTTTGAGCCACACATTAAAAGCGTTACTAAAACAGCCTTCTTTCATCTCCGTAATATCGCTAAAATGAGCTCTATTTTGTCCACTAACGACACTGAGATCATTATCCATGCTTTTTTTGCGTTTCTGTCATGATCCACGTCTTGGATCATGGCATATTCTGGTTTTGGTTCTGTTTATCACATTCTGTCTTGTATTTGTCTTCCTCAGTTCTTTGTGGCACTTACTGGTTTGGGTCTGTTGTCCTAGCAACGCACTTGTGTCACCTGCCTTCCGTTTAATCACGCACACCGGCCTCCAGATTTATCTCTTAATTTAAGACCGCCTTTGTTGGACATTCCTTCTTGGACTCTTGTTTGCTCCCACGCAACAGATGACGTCGCATTCCAGCATTGTGGTAACTATTAGCGCTCGATAAGCTTCCACGCTATTTTGTTTGTTCTTTTCCCAAGTTCTCACACTAGTGCTTTCTGTTCTTTCTAGCATCCACGCTAGTTCTGTTGTTTTGTTAGTTAGTGCCTTTGTGCAAAGTGTTTTGTTTCCTAGTCTGTTTTATAGTGTTCTTTAGTGTGCTATAGAGCGTTTTCCATTCGGGCTCCAGTACTCTGGAATGCCCCCCCGGTAACAGTTTGAGATGCTACCTCAGTAGAAACATTTAAGTCTCACCTTAAAACTCATTTGTATACTTTAGCCTTTAAATAGACCCCCTTTTTAGACCAATTTATCTGCCGTTTCTTTTCTTTTTCTCCTCTGTCCCACTCTCCCTTGTGGAGGGGGTCTGGTCCGATGGCTATGGATGAAGTACTGGCTGTCCAGAGTCGGGACCCAGGATGGACCGCTCGCCTGTGTATCGGCTGGGACATCTCTGCGCTGCTGATCCGCCTCCGCTTGGGATGGTTTCCTGTTGGCTCCACTGTGGACCGGACTCTCGCTGCTGTGTTCGATCCGCTTTGGACTGGACTCTCGCGGCTGTGTTGGATCCACTATGGATTGAACTTTTACAGTATCATTTTAGACCCGATCTACGTCCATTACTTTCTGTCCCCTAGAAGGGGGGGTTGCCCACATATGTGGTCCTCTCCAAGGTTCTCATAGTCATCATTGTCACCGATGTCCCACTGGGTGTGAGTTTTCCTTGCCCTTATGTGGGCCCTACCAAGGATGTCGTAGTGGTTTTTGTTGTGGTTTGTGCAGCCCTTTGAGACACTAGTGATTTAGGGCTATATAAATAATCATTCATTGATTGATTGATTGATTGAAAATGTGAGGACTGTCACGACCGATGTCTCAGGTCCTCTTTTGTTTTGTGTTATGGTTAATATTTGTAGTTTAGTCTTCTGTTTTTGTCCTCAAGACTCCTTCTTCTGTTTACTTTTCTTGTTTCCTAGGGCACTGAGTGGACAAACCTGTTTCCAGTTTGCTATTTGTCTTCCCACCTGCCTCCTTAGGTAATCACAGCCCTATATATTCTTTGCTCACGTCGCTGGATCATTGTACACTCAATGCGTCAGCTACGTTCCATGTCATGCTTACATAGGTTGTGTGCTTGCTAGCTCTATGCCAAAGCTTTACGTTTTCGCCTCGTATAAAAGAATTAAAGAAGTCTTACCTGCACTGCTGTTTCCTGTTCTTTCTCCGCCGAGTGAAAACACCACCATCACAGTATTTCTACCAGAACGTAACAGTAACTGTACAGCAATCATATTGTCTAGGACACTAGTATCGTGGGATACAAGTTTAATTGGTTCTGTGATGCAGCTTTAAAAATGTGTCCCTTAAATCAGTGTCTCCCATTGAAATGAATTAAAATCATATGTGCTTTTCCCCCTTTTAAACATGACAATTTTAACATGTTACATGTCTTTCAAATGAAAAACCTCCAGATAATAAATGTTGTATGAAAAACAATCCAATAAAATGTAGTACAAACAAATGCAGTAGTTTTATTAATTAATGTAATAATAATTTACAGCATTTACCTTGAAGGGCGGACTTCTATGGTAACTCCTTCCGGCTGCTTCTCGATCAAACACACCATCAGCAGCTTCTCCGTTTTTTCCATGGACGAGTGACCGCCGTTTGGATTTTATTTCAACGTCTTTTGCTGGTGTTATCAACTCGTTCCGCTTCAGTATGGTGCAGACTCGCAGTACTACGCGCCAACTGCTTAACCAAATTAGCTAGCTATGCGTTCTGTCGTGTTTTTGTTGACTTCTTCAATTCAAAGAATATCTTCCACTTGTTCACTCAGTTTCTTCCTTACCTTGGTTGGAAAAAAACAAATTCATGTTCATCTCTAGTTATAAGCTAATGCTAGCGAGAACGACCAGAAGTTAGGTGATTCACTTTGACATTCACAACACCAACTAGTGGTGGGGAGTCTCAGAATCCTATATTGTGTGTCTTGAATCAGATTGCAGAAGACTTTGATTCTGTGTCTGATTTCACAGTAAATCCAGGAATAATCCTCATATTAATATTAGGACAAACGCGAGGCTGGTATTTATTTCAAGGGACAATAATGGACAAAAATGTGGAGAAATCTGTGGATCGTCTCGGTCGGATCTCCTTCAACAAAGACAAGCCAGAAACACTTGGCCACGAAACAATAAATGTGGTTGAAGAAGAAAATGCGTCTATTACACTTAATAAATCTAACACACATGCAGAATTATGCTGGTCGGAATCAATAAGCGTTAAACAGGGCTGGTGTTGTGCAGAGCGTTGGTCTGTGGGTGTCTTTTTAACTTCCATCACAACAGCCATGTTTAGCATGAACAATAAGCAGCAAACAAAACAAATGGTACATGGATCATACTTGCATCGTGCTTATTTTTACTCAAAGCGCTTTGATACTATTTCTACATTCAAGCACATTTTCACACACTGATGGCGGAACCTGCCGTGCGAGGCGCTAACCTGACCCATCAGGACAATGAACAGTGGTAGCAGGTGATGAGTTGGCGACTTGTCCAGGGTGTAGCTGCCTTCCGCCCGAATGCAGCTGAGATAGGCTCCAGCACCTCCCGCGACCCAAAAAGGACAAGCGGTAGGAAATGGATGGATGGATGCTCCTAGCAACAGGAACCCAGGGAGGTTTTGGAGCACTGGCAATATACAGTCGTGGACAAAAGTTTACATACACTTGTAAATAACATAATGTCATGGCTGTCTTGAGATTCCAATCATTTCTATAAATCTTATGTTTTGGTGATGGAGTGATTGGAGCACATACTTGTTTGGCCACAAAAAACATTCATGAAGTTTGGTTCTTTTAAGAATTTATTATGGGTCTACTGAAAATCTGCCGGGTCAATTTTGGTTACAATCAACAAAAGTTACAATCAAATCAAATTAGCTTCATGGCCTCTTAACTTCAGGTGAGTAATTATGATTGACGACACCTGTTTACTTCGCTGAGCTCATTTAAAGAGGACTCAAGGGATGCAGTCATTAGACTCGGTTACAAACGCGACAATGGGAAAGCCAAAGGAACTCAGCACAGATATGAAAAAAGTAATCATTGACTTGAACAAGTCAGGAAAGTCACTTGGAGCCATTTGAAAGCAGCTTAAGGTCCCAAAAGCAACTGTGCAGACAGTCGTTTGTAAGTATAAAGTGTCATGGCACAGTTTTGTCATTGCCACGGTCAGGAAGAAGACACAAGCTATCACCTGCTGCTGAGAGAAAATTGGTCAGGATGATAAAGAGTCCACTGAGAACCACCAAAAAGCAGGTCTGCAATCAATTGGATGCTGCTGGAACACAGGTGTCAGTGTCCACAGTAAAGCGTATTTTTCATTGCCATGGACTGAGAGGCTACCATGCAAGAAGGAAGTAAACACAACTTGATCCAGGCAACGGAGCATGACAATATTCAGTCAGCTCATTTTTGCAATGTGACCCACATTGCATTGCATTTACCACCACGTCATACTTATTGTGCAATCACTAAAGATATTTACCGTGCGGGACTTATGTTTCTGGGTTAAGGTGCTATCTTCACCGCGACAAGCATGTTGACCAATTTTTGGTGGAACAACTCCAGCCTCATCAATAACACATCTCCATATTGGTGAGCCTTTGACGTTAAAAGCTAAGATCAGCGGGCAATGCTAAGTGGAGAGGAAGTCTGTTGATGCACTGCATCTTTGGCATCAATAACTCAACTCCACACGGGAAATGCAATGCTAACAACAATTGTATAGGTCTAACCCTATGGTTTCAGCTCAACAAAACCCAGTTAACATGGAGTAATTAGCCAGGATGTCATGATGTATTTCCAAGCAGTGTTGTGGTTCTTGTACTCCCCAGTAAACATCAAACACGCCCTGCATCTGCGCGTGCATATCAATCGAGGGAGTGCAGAAATAAAATTGAAGGACTCTTTAGTCAATCGTTCCCATAACTAATGCTATATTTTGGTGGTTTGTCATTTAGCATACACCTGTTACACAAAAAGCGATTACATGTATAATGTATTTGATTATATAGGGGGTCTTTTGCGGGTACACTTTTGGCACTTGATTTTTGACAACTTCACATGAAACAATGGGTTTCCCGATCCGATGTTAATATCGGATATTGGTCTGATATCTTTAAAAAAACATATATTTTACATATATCATTTGCATGTTAAATATTATACAAGCAGTCCTGCATTGTGTTTACTTGTGCCTAGTAACATTGAAATGTCCTCCAATAAGCACACAAGGTTGGTCTTTTTTCGTATTTTAGTCAAGTCATTTACAAAAGGTATACATGGTAGGCTACAGGCCACTTGGAGCGAGCAGCTACACAACAGCTAAGCACACAATAGCACACAAGCTAGCCATACGTAGAAAGTGTCCTTCGTTATTGCAGTCTAAAACAGCACATATGTCAATATAAACTAGTGTCAAATAATTATAGTTCCATATTACTTACAAATACAAAGTCTCCAAGGCTGAAGTGTTTTAGAAATTATGCAGTAACAAATGTGTCCACATTTTTTAACTTACTTAATGAATCATTGAGGCCACGAGGGTTTGCCAAGAACAATTACCACTCCAATTCAAAAGCATTAATCTGTCATAAGGTTAGTGTTTTTCATACCTACCAGTATTCTCTCTTATACTAATTTCAGTTGTTCAAACCTTTTCTAACATTAAACACTACAAAATAATACGTGTCCGTATGGCTGGTTCATCTTGTTTATTTATTGGATTAATATCGGTACTCGCAAATACTTAAGGCTCCGATATCGGTATGAAATCGAAAGGTAAAACATATTGGGACAACGCTACATGAAACCATAACCTAATAAATTGTACGTTAAATCATATTGTAGTTTGTATTGTAAAACATTTACCGGTATATTAAATGACAAAATACCAAAACATAGCGTTGTTTAATGTAGTATTTGTACTCACGTGAAAGATTCCTTTCATGCACAATTACATTTCTGCATTTGTTGGATTCTTACACATGTGGAGATGTAGGGGGTGCTTGAATTCCAATGAGGAGTACTGTCATTTACAGTAAAACCCACTCAAGGCTACTATGTTAGGTCAAACAAGTAGAGGTGACTATATTGGTGTGTTTTCATGTTTAGAGGGCTCAAATTATGGTTAAAAAATATATTTTTTGAAGGTTGTAAAGAGTGTTTTATGCTCTAACTATGAAATTGTTCGATGTATTAATAATAATCCCACTTTGCCGAAATTTGTTTGACTTGGTCATGCCTGCAACCAATCAGCCACACTAAACGAAAGGACCACCATGACAGTTATTGAACTGCTCTGATGTTTTGTAATAATCCATTTGACAGCTTTTGGGACCGAAATCGGAGGACGTTGCTTTGAGGAAAAAAAGGTGCGAGCTCAATATTTATGGAATGTTGCCTAGAATAAAAACCTGTTCATGAAGGTTCGGATGGTTCTGGCAGTTTGCCTGCAAGGCCCTGAGACCTGTAATGTCTCTTAGTCCTGTTGAGAAAGTGGTCCTGGAGGCCCCTCTGCAATAACAAGGAAAGCCGACAGCAAAAATAATCCTCCCCACACACAATAGGGGAGTATGTGGACGTGATAAGAACCTCTTTATCGTCAAGAAGAAGGATATAGTCTCAGACTTAGCGGACTATCCATCTGACTTCTTGGCAGCTGAAACTTCTGGCAGCATTCATCACACAACTCCAGCAAGCCTCGTTCTGAGCAGCGATTAGAAGCACAACAAACATTGTCGCCATGGTGACCATTGGCCTATCGCTGGGAAATAATCCTTCATTGGAGAATTATGAGTTCATTTGAACGCACTTGTCTTGGAGACTGATTGCAAGCAGACGGTTTATCATCATAATATTCTGTGTGTACTTGGCCTCTGATATGATGTCATGTTTGTCTTCATTCACCTGGTTAAAAAGTCAATGAGTTTGGACATAAAGATTAGAAAAGGATAAAAAGCTTCTCATACAGAGGAACTTTGCAGAGTCAAATTCAACTGTTTCTCACTTTTTGATTGATGTTCAGTTTTAAGTTTTCCAATTTCTCCCATTGGAAGAAGTCTGTGAATATTCTCAATCATCACTGACTTGATGACAGCTGGACTGTTCAGGTTGTCCTAAAGGACGTATCGCCTCTCGACACGTCCTATGAAGTCTTTGAGCGTGACCTAATGAAGCCTGTTTTGGGTAAATAAGAATGAAAAAAACACTTGAATAAATAAAAATGCATTTATTTATTTTTTTAGCACAAGAATTTTTACCCCAGCAAAATTATTTAAAATCCTAAAAAAGGCAAGTATTTCATCAACCTGTTTTTCGAATCTTTCAAATCAACCATGTGCACAGTGCATGTTTCGTTATCATTCAATTAAAATTCAATTCATCAGGCCTCCATCAGTCGTAACGACTATGGAAACTGCGCTAGTCCAGAGGTCAAGTTTAAACTCAGCGACAACGCCTGCTGTGGCTGATGAGTCCGATGCGTGAGAGGCAAACACGGCCGCATTTACTGCAGATGTAGCTGGAAGGCGCAACTGCAGGAATGCTTGTCTTCCCCTTGGTTCTTTTTTCATTGGCTGTGGCATGGATCTTTTCCTCGCTAGTCTTCCGCTCTTTGTGAAGGACACCGCGCCATTTGCTGCAGTCAGCCGCTGCATCTTCTCAATGTTCAGTGTCAAGGTCCAAGGCTTTTATGTCCCGCTTGCAGACATCTTTGAAGCGCAGTTTTGGCCGGCTAACATATCTCTTGCCAGAGGCAAGTTCGCCATACAGGATGTCCTTTGGGATAGACCATCCTCCATACGTCACACGTGGCTGAGCAAACACAGTCTGCGTTGTCTGAGCAGCGTGAACATGGTAGGAAGACCAGCGCATTGGAGGACCTGGGCATTCGTCACCTTGTCAACTCCAATGGATGCCGAAGATGCGGCGAAGGCAGTGCATGTGGAAGGTTTTCAGTTTGGAGTATGTTGTCCAGGTTTCGCTGCCATAGAAAAGAGTGCTGACAATGCAGGCTGTTCGTCGCAATGGATGTTTTTTGCAGGGCTGTGGGAACACAAACTGCGGCAATTTCCATACTGAATCGCAAGATGGATCACATCATGGAGAAGCTTGCTGAGAAGGAACATTTAATTGAAATTGAGAGCACCCAGCATAGACAAATAGAACAGACAAGTCATTGTTTCTTTTGTCTACTCGCGGAAAACAAACATCCTAATCTACGATTTGACCCGGCCTTGACGCTGTGGAAACAGGACCAGGCTGTTCTGAAAACACCCCTAAGGACACCTCAACGATAGACGCTTTGACCTCCCTCCCTCCTCAATGACACCTGGAGTCAAACTTTTGCAGATCGGCCTCAGTCTAAAAAACATTACGTCATCACACCCAAGACAATTGGGCATACACGCACACACACCCCAGCCCCAACTTATGCCTTCACCACCGCTTTTTCCCCTCAGTTGATGGTTGGATGGCAGCGCTTCAAAGCAGCAGTCGCCTTCCAGGGCCTCAAATCCCCGCACCTCTGTTACAAGTTTTTTTTACTCATCTTCTTCCCCAGCGTTTTACCTTTTCCCATCTTTTACGGGGCGCCTCGTGTTCTTTAACCCTGTATACTGTTTGTTTGTGTAATCTTGAACGGGTTTGTGTTGTAAACAAAAATGTTGTTGTACTTGTTGCAATGACAATAAAGACCTACCTACCTACAATGCCATCTTGGTAGGAGTTGTCAGACGTGGGTCTTGAGGCGCCCTAGGGTTGTGGCAGCTTTGCCGATACGTTTGTTGATCTCACCATCGAGGGACAAATTGTCACTGTTGATGGATCCCAGGTATGTGAATTGGTGTACGACTGCGAGTTGGTACTCATCGATTGGGATGGCTGGTGGAGTGTCCATTTTCTGACTCAGCACATTGGTCTTTTTTAGGCTGATGGTAAGCCCAAAGTCTTTGCAGGCCTTGGAGAATCTGTCCATAAGGCACTGGAGTTCTTGTTCAGTGTGCGAAATGACTGTGGCATCATCAGCAAAGAGCATGTCCCGGATGATTGTCTCACGGACTTTGGTCCTTGCTTTAAGACGGGCTATGTTGAAAATTTGGCCCTCAGATCTGGTACGTAGGTATACCCCTTCTGTTGCAGTCCCAAAAGCATGTTTGATGAGCAGGGCGAAGAAGATGCCGAAAAGGGTAGGAGCAAGGACGCAACCTTGCTTGAATCCGCTCTTAATGTCAAATGGGTTGGACATGCTACCCAAACAACTTTATTGATCCCTCAAAGGGCAATTGATTTTGAGCAGCAGGTTGTTATAGTTCATCACAAGAAATAGTCAATACAACACACATCAGACAACAACATAGATCTTAGGATGGACATTGATGTAAAAGCTAGTTTATGATAGCCTACTCTACAAGTACAGATACTCAACAAACCACATTGCTTTAAGAATGAATAAAGTAAATACAGGAACGAATTCAAGAGTCATCTTGTAAAAACTACACAGATCCATCCCTGTGTTTCTATTCATCACAATTACACTCAGCACATCCATTTTCTACTGGTTGTCCCTTTGATGACATTTTAAATTATAGTAACAAAGTAAAATTGATATGTCTTAGTTTATGTTTTGTAGCCTTTTCCTGTTTTAGTCTAGTTTTGTTCCAAGGAGAACTTGGCTTGTTTTCAAGGTTGCAAGTTTTACTCGTCACAAGCAAAGTACACCAGAGTGAAATGCTTTTTTCCATGCTCTTCAAATATTGCGTACAGTGTGATCCAAACATTAGTAGCAGAATCTAATACACTGAATACCAATAATACAGAAATTTGAATAGCTCTGATGTACATTAATTACAAGACAATAAGTTGCACAATAAGTTACAGTAGTTATGGTAAAGGTATCATTACAAGTAGAAGTATAGTAGTCAAATACAGTACCAGTGCAAGATTGTTTACTTTCTTGTTGTTAGGTGCACTGATTTGACGCACCTGCCATTGTTTAGTATTTAGTGTCTCCACCGGCTGTTTTGGTCACTAATAACGCCCCTTCAAAGGTCTACTGAAATAACATTTTCCTATTTAAACGGGGATAGCAGGTCAATTCTATGTGTCATACTTGATCATTTCGCGATATTGCCATATTTTTGCTGAAAGGATTTAGTAGAGAACATCCACAATAAAGTTTGCAACTTTTGGTCGCTAATAGAAAAGCCCTGCCTCTACTGGAAATCGCAGACGATGGCGTCACAAGGGTGAGGGCTCCTCACATCCTCACATTGTTTTTAATGGGAGCCTCCAACAAAAAGAGCTATTCGGACCGAGAAAATGACAATTTCCCCATTAATTTTCTAGCGAGGATGAAAGATTTGTGTTTGAGGATATTGATAGCGAAGGGCTAGAAAAAAAAAAGAAAAAAAATCAAGTTAAAAAAAAAGGCGATTGAATTGGGACGGATTCAGATCTTTTTAGACACATTTACTAGGATAATTCTGGGAAATCCCTTATCTTGCTATTGTGTTGCTAGTGTTTTGGTGAGTTTAGTAGTACCTGATAGTCAGAGGGGTGTGTCCACGGGTGTCTTGGGGCCAGTGTCGGAGGGAAGTCGACGGCAGCTGTATGGACGGCACGAGCTAAGCTGATCTCCGGTAAGTGGCGACTTTTTACCACAATTTTCTCACCAAAAACTGCTGGTTGACATTTGGTCGGGATCCATGTTCTCTTGACCACTCTGATCCATAGGAAAGCTTCACCTCCAGGAATTTTAAACAAGGAATCACGGTGTGTTTGTGTGACTAAAGTCTAAAGTTTCCCAACTCCATCTTTCTATTTGACTTCTCCAATATTAATTGAACAAATTGCAAAAGATTCAACAACACAGATCTCCAAAATACTGTGTAATTATGCCGTTAAAGCAGACCACTTTTAGCTCTGTGTGTGTGCAGCGCTAATATTTCCTTACAGTCCGTGATGTCACACGTACACGTCATCATTCCGCGACGTTTTCAACAAGAAACTCCCGAGAAATTTAAAATTGCAATTTAGTAAACTAAAAAGGCCGTATTGGCATGTGTTGCAATGTTAATATTTCATCATTGATGTATAAACTATCAGACTGCGTGGTGGGTAGTAGTGGATTTCAGTAGGCCTTAAATGCCCTTGTTGTGGGTCACTTGGCGCGGGTTTGTTGTTTGCTATATGCGACTGTTGAGGTACATTCTTTGAGCATTTTGGCTGTTTATTTTCTTTGCGTGTATTATGTGAGTCTCAAGGTTCATTTCATTCTTAGGATTATATATCATTGATATATAAACTATCAGACTGCATGGTGGGTAGTAGTGGGTTTCAGTAGGCCTTTAAATGCCCATGTTGTGGGTCACTTGGCGCGGGTTTGTTTTTTGCTATATGCGACTGTTGAAGTACATTCTTTGAGCATTTTGGCTGTTTATTTTCTTCGCGTGTATTATGTGAGACTCAAGGTTCATTTCATTCTTAGGATTGCACCTACGTTTTGTATTAAATCATTGTTTTACCTGCACGCAACCTCTGCATCGTTGGAAGCGGATTTTTATGTATGGTAGTCATGTGCAGAAGACATATATTTTATATGCAATATCATATAAAATATATCATATAAATCAGTGGTTCACAAACTTCTTTCACCTAGTACCGCAAAGCGTGGCTTTCTAGGAACCACCATAATGACCGAGGTTAAATTACAGCAGCTTAGTAGGTTAAAGTATTCATTGAAAAAACAAGGCAGAGGTTTTGCTCAACATGTATAATTAATGTATTTGGCCACTGTAACATTTCACATAGTTTGAACAGTAACACTGTGTTTGAATATTGGAAGATAAAACACTTTAATCAAGTGATTATTTGGTGTTATACTAGATAGAGCCCACGTACCACGTTTTGAGAATCCCTGATATAAATCAATACAATCAATTAGCATCTTAAATGGGTGTGCATTTTATAGGAATTATGGTAAAGTTGTACATGGAAATATTGGAGTGCGGGACCGGAACCTATATTGAATGTTAAATGCTAACGATGATTCTGTCTGTGCTGTGCGTGTATCATTTAAGTGACAAGACCCAGTGATTATTTCAAGTTTTCACTTTTTTTAATTGATTAATATGGGCCAGCGGATTACTGGATCTTTGACAGCCCTTTGAGACACTTGTGGTTTAGGGCTATATCAGTAAACATTGATTGATTCATTCATTCCTTGGATCGCTTAGAGGAGCATCATAAGAAGTGTGTTCACTTTTGAACTGTCACTAACTCTTCTTGTCATCCGTGACTTTGAGGGACTAGGAGGTAATATTGTTGTATTACAAACTTTTGTGTGGTGTTGCCTCCTTATTTGTGATTATTCTGTGTTGATTATGAGATCCCGCCCGTGTCTTTTCTAGCAGCACATGAACTGAATGTGACAGCTTGTCATAATTATTACAGTCAGCCTGATAAAAAAAAATGTACAGACAGCCGTGTCATTAGTCCAGAATCTTAACAAGTCTTTCAGGACCGACCCAATTATGAACGGGTACCAAAAAATACCCATGCACGGTATACATCCCCAGTCAGGATAGGGAGAAAGATGAATGCAGCAATTTATAGAGACAATCTGGATGAAAACCAACACTTCAAATCCAACCAAGCTTGATAATGGGTGAAACTGCCCAAAAATAGGTGTGCCAAGCTTGTGGCATCGTATTCAAAAATACTTGAGGCTGTAATTGCTGCCAAAGGTGCATCAACACAACATTGAGCAAAGGCTTTGAATACTTACAGTGGGGCAAAAAAGTATTTAGTCAGCCACCGATTGTGCAAGTTCTCCCACTTAAAATGATGACAAAGGTCTGTAATTTTCATCATAGGTACACTTCAACTGAGAGACAGAATGTGAAAAAAATCCAGGAATTCACATTGTAAGAATTTTAAAGAATTTATTTGTAAATTATGGTGGAAAATAAGTATTTGGTCAACTATTCAAAGCTCTCACTGATGGAAGGAGGTTTTGGCTCAAAATCTCACGATACATGGCCCCATTCATTCTTTCTTTAACACGGATCAATCGTCCTGTCCCCTTAGCAGATAAACAGCCCCAAAGTGTCAGGCTTGCCCCTGACAGTTTGTCTATGTTTTAGTTTTTTCCTCTGCATTTATCTGTTTCCTGTGTTTAGTATTATCTGTCTTTTAGTTCCTGTCAAGTGCTCTTAATTTGTCAGCTTCCTGTCTTGTTTCCTGAGTGCTGTGTTCCTTCTCAGTGTGTTTAGTATTTCCTGTCCTTAGTTCCTGTCTAGTGCTCTTATTTTGTCAGCTTCCTGTCTTGTTCCCTGAGTGCTGTGTTCCCCTTCAGCTGCGGCTGATTGGCATCTGGCCACACCTGTTACCAATCAGCCGGCTCCTATTTGTACCTCCTTTGTCTTGTGTCAGTTGCTGGATCATTGTATTGTCATTTGTATTGCCGTTGTCTCATGTCACTCTTGTCGTGCTACCTGTTGTTTTGTTGCAGCTATTACCTGTCGTGCCACATCTTGTCCTGGTCGTCGTAGCAGTAAGCTGTTTTTGTTAGCCATAGCTATTTCCAGTTTTTCTGTTTGTGATCCTCTAGCTTCCATGCTAAAGTTCATTTTTGTTTGTATCCGCCCACGTGCGCGCTTCTGGTTTGAACCCTTTGTTTGGTTTTGTCTTAGTATTTATATTAAAATCCTGTTTGCTGACTCCATGCCTGCCTGCATCTCTGCACATTGGGGTTTGACACCAAATAACCCTGACACAAAGCATGATGTTTCCATCCCCATGCTTTACAGTAGGTGTGGTGTTCTTGGGATGCAACTCAGTATTCTTCTTCCTCCAAACACGACGAGTTGAGTTTATACCAAAAAGTTCCATTTTGGTTTCATCTGACCACATGACATTCTCCCAATCCTCTGCTGTATCATCCATGTATCCATTTTGGTATAAACTCAACTCGTCGTGTTTGGAGGAAGACGAATACTGAGTTGCATCCCAAGAACACCAGACCTACTGTGAAGCATGGGGGTGGAAACATCAAGATTTGGGGCTGTTTTTCTGCTAAGGGGACAGGATGATTGATCCGTGTTAAGGAAAGAATGATTGGGGCCATGTATCGTGAGATTTTGAGCCAAAACCTCCTTCCATCAGTGATAGCTTTGAATAGTTGACCAAATACTTATTTTCCACCATAATTTACAAATCAATTCTTTAAAATTCCTACAATGTGAATTCCTGGATTTTTTTTTTCACATTCTGTCTCTCACAGTTGAAGTGTACCTATGATGAAAATTACAGACCTCTGTCATCATTTTAAGTGGGAGAACTTGCACAATCGGTGGCTGACAAAATAGTTTTTTGCCCGACTGCATGTACATGCATTTTTTTAAATAAATTAGCAAATAAATATAAAATAAATAAAACATTGTCACATTGTCATTCACTTATGAAATGGAAAACAAATTATTTAATTTTAACAATGCAAAATGTGGAAAAAGTAAAGCGCTGTTAATACTTTCTGGTGTACGGTATTTTTTTTTTTTACATTTTCCTTGTTCTCACCACAGTTACAGTTCGCTGCAATCTGGTTGTCTATAGGAACATGGCGGAGAAGGATGGCTTGTGTCCTCAGATGATTTAACTGACTAGTAGGAATTTATGCATTTTAGTGCCAACAGTAACTTCACAGTATTCATTTATTGCAGAAATGTGCTTCAAACTTTGAGTGTGATGTAAGCTTTGACCTTAAATCCTACTGAATAGCTCTTAATCTTCTTCCCTTTATGCGATTTCAAATTACCGGTATTGAAATTAACCTCCTCCATTTTGAAAGTGATGACAGGGGAAGTGTCACTCGTGACGTCACGAAATTTGACCAGGCGGTAATACTAAGCATGCGCTAATTATTTTGCGAAGCGAGTTTGACCCGGCAGTAATTCAAGGCAGGCGCATACTATATGCCCTGTGGCAATTCAAGGAAATAAGGTATTTCCATCACTTTTCCAAGACCTCTGAAAAACATAATGTTCCATAACTTCTCCAAGGTCTGTAAATTGCATTTAAAAAAAAAATTCCATGACTTTTCCCGGTTTTTCATTACCCTGTTAAATACGTGTCTTATGAATATCTGAGTAATGGGGTTAGGACATGCACTCACTGAGACATCCATATTTCAAATGATGTCACGTTCAAACATGAACAATTCTGGCTTGGAGACGCACATCAAATGTGTCCGGCCTTCATTATCACATGCCTTTTTCATTCAAGTTAGGAGGAAATTAAAATGGATGGAAGAATTACTGTCATAGTTAGGAAGGTCCCCAAAATATATTTTTTCTGCAGTGGAAAAAAAAAAAAGGCGTATAAATTCACAAACGTTTGGATGAGTTCATCAACAGTGAAGTGGTATTAAATAATATTTCATGCTAGACATTGATGACACTACATAACCAATAAGAAGCCATAGCAACACTTTAAATTTAAAGTACCACTGATAGTCACTCACACACTAGGTGTGGGGAAATTTGTCCTCTGCATTTGACCCATCCCCTTGTTCCACCCCCTTGGAAGTGAGGGGAGCAGTGAGCAGCAGCGGTGGCCGTGCTCAGGAATAATTGTTGGTGATTTAACACTTTGTGCTTTACTTGAACTCTTGAAGTCCTGAAGTGACGCACGGGAAACATATTGGAGGGGTTGTCATGTGACAGTCAGGATCTAACAAGAGAGGGTGCTCAGTTGTCAGTCCATCTTCCTACTGGTTCCTGTAGGAAGGGGATCCATATGGCCCCATTCGTCACGATTTACCTGACAGATGAAACATGAAAAATTGTGGGGGGGATACATTATCCACTTCATAGAGGTGTTGAATATCTTAATTTGCGTTTTGTGGCATTTCCAAATTCGACCACATCTTCAGTTGCTATGTAGAGTGGCGCTTTCAATCATTTCCAGCAGACTGCATTGCCAAATGCTTAACATTGCTCTCACGCGAGATCCAACCTGGAATGGGGTAAACAAGACTATTTAAAAGCCTACTGAAATGAGATTTTCTTATTTAAACGGGGATAGCAGGTCCATACTATGTGTCATACTTGATCATTTTGCGATATTGCCAGATTTTTGCTGAAAGGATTTAGTATAGAACATCCAGGATAAAGTTCGCAACTTTTGGTCGCTAATAAACAAGCCTTGCCTGTACCGGAAGTAGAAGCTGATGTGCGCGTGACGTCACCGGTTGTAGAGCTCTTCACATCCTCACATTGTTTTTTTTTTGGTCCTGTCCAGCTTCTCAGGCAAATCATATAGTTGATGTAGATGCCCATATCGGCTGTTCAGATTTACTATACAGAAGAGAAGTGTAAGAGACTTCTCTTGTTGTCTTATTTGAATGTGACTTTATTAAGAAAGAGAAAAAAAAGGAAGACAGAGGGGAAATTGTGGGGATAAGAGGTGGATTAGACAGAGAGACAAAAGCAACAACAGCAAATACAACAATAACAACAACAACAATAAAACAACACCAGCACATACATAATATGTACAAATATGATCGTAAAAGTGATAGCAAATAAGCAGTTAGTGAAATAAATAATAATATAGAAATGACAATGAGCATTTTTACACTAAAACTGGAGCAATACAAATACCAATAGAAAAAGCGCTATCGATCATGAACAAAACCAATAGATTACCTCTATTATCAACAATAAAGTTGTTCAAATGCAACGATACGTATACATAATGATAGCTATAAAGATAATTTAAAAAATAAAAAAATTAATTAAAATAAAAAATAAAATTAAATTAAAAAAGAAGAAGGAATACCGAAAGATGTAAGGGAAGAGAGAGAGGCAACCTATATTAATCTTGTAGATTGTTATAGTAACAATGGTTTAAGCTCTGTCAATATGCCTTGTGTTACTCAGTTTACCCTAGAGCAACAGCATTGATATATGTTTGATGAAACATGATTATGTGCATGAGTGTATGTATGTATATGTACTTGTATATGAACAGTATGTGTATATGAATGTTTGTACAGTAAATGTATATGTACAGTATATGTGTATTTGTTTGTACAGTAAATGTATATGTACAGTATGTGTATATGTATGTTTGTTTGTACAGTGAATGTATATGTACAGTATACAGTATGTGTGTCTGTTTGTACAGTGAATGTATATGTACAGTATATGTATGTTCGTACCGTGAATGTGCGCGTGGATGGACAGACTTGGAGTATGTAGATATGTAATGTATTTGTATATGTATGTGGGAGCGTAGGTACCAATGTATGGACGTTTGTATGTATGAGTAACGGTGTGTGTTGTGTGAGTATATGTGTGTTTGTATGTACAATATATTTGACCCCTAGCGTGCGCAGGAGCCAGAGTGCGGACCCAGCCGCCCAGAGAGCCCAACCCAAACAGCAGGTGTGGCGCCCAGGGAACCAGGGACCACCCGCCCCACGCAGCCAGGCCGGCCTGCGGCGGGAACCTCAGAGCCCGACCCATCGCGCCGCCCGGGCAGGGCACGAGAGAAGCAGCGGACGGCCAGACCCCAAGCCAGCGAGAGAGAACCCCCACACGGGCAGAAAGACGGGACGCCCCGCCCGGGGGAACCCAGAGACTCCCCGCAGCCGGACGGGAAGACCGCCTCCGCCCCACCAGCACCCGGGCCCCCCCGACCCCATCCCCACCCCCGGGGTGCACGGCGCGGCCCACACCAGGCCACCCCACCCGAGCCGGCCGCCACAGGACCACCCAGCGCAGGGCCGCGGGGACCACCCACCCCACCCGCAGGGACCCCAACGATGGAGATGGAACAACCAGCAACCGCCCTGTTGAAGTCCCCCCCTGAGGGAGGGGAGAAAAGGAAAAACTTTTTTTTTTTTTTAAAACAAAACAAAACAAAAAAACAAAACAA
Source organism: Nerophis ophidion (assembly GCF_033978795.1). Taxonomy (NCBI): domain Eukaryota; kingdom Metazoa; phylum Chordata; class Actinopteri; order Syngnathiformes; family Syngnathidae; genus Nerophis; species Nerophis ophidion. The sequence goes on from NC_084614.1 coordinate 44,289,019, forward strand.
AATAAATACATTAAATTATATATATATATATATATATGTACTTTTTTTATATATATATGTATATATATATACACATACACATATATATACATACATATACATACACATACATATATATATATATATACACATACACATACATACACATACCCGTACATCTACATATATATACACATACATACATACACATCCATACACATATACACACATGAATACACACACATAAACACATACATACATATACGTATATATACACATACATACACAAATACACATACATATACACACACATACATACATATACGTATATATACACATACATACACACATACACATACCTACACACACACACATACATATATATATACACACACACACATATACACATATATATACATACATGCCCACATACACATATATACATACGCATCCACGGAGGGACAAACATTACTATGCCAATCAGTCATTACAATTAATATTGATAAATTGAATATTTTCATAATCAGAGCATACAAGAACTGTTTAAATATTAAAAATATGTTTTTTTTAACATAATTATAGCCATCAAAACATAAATAACACCTATGGGGACGGTGTGGCGCAGTGGAAGAGTGGCCGTGCGCAACCCGAAGGTCCCTGGTTCAATCCTCACCTAGTACCAACCTTGTCACGTCCGTTGTGTCCTTGAGCAAGACACTTCACCCTTGTTCCTGATGGGTGCTGGTTAGCGCCTTGCATGGCAGCTCCCTCCATCAGTGTGAATGGGTGAATGTGGAAGTAGTGTCAAAGCGCTTTGAGTACCTTGACGGTAGAAAAGCGCTATACAAGTACAACCCATTTACCATTTACCATTTACACATACATACATACATATATATACCCACATATACACACATATATATATATACATACATGCACACATACACATTTATACATACATACATACATACATATACACACACACCTCCGCATACATATATACACACAAAAAAAATAAAAATAAAAAAAATAAATAAATACATAAGATCACAGACAGGCTGACGCACAACCTCACTACCCCATCAGCTGGCCGACTCGCAGCAATTCGGAATACCCTGCAGCACCAAGCTACCACAATGGATGAGGGGACTTGACCCAGACGGCCCCAACCAAGAAGGACACCTGGAAGGGATGGACGGCGGGACCCAGGGGCCCCAGACATGCAGCCCGGATGCAGTAGCCTGAGGCGCCGACCCCGATTGACCAGCATGCCCAGAGCGTATCCCAGAAATATACATACACATATATATATACATACACACATACATACACACACACATACATATACAACTATATACATCTGCATATATACATACACACACGCGTGTGTATGTATATATTCATACATACACATACCGGCATACATATGATATAGCCATATATATATATATATACAGTATATATATACATGTATATATATACATATACACATACATACATACACACATATATATATACACATACATATACACATGCATACACACATACACATATATACATATATACACATACATACATACATTGTTTACAATCATGGACACCAGCAGCTAGAGCCATTCAGACCGAGAAAGTGACAATTTCCCCATTAATTGGAGCGAGGATGAAAGATTTGTGGATGAGGATAGTGAGAGTGAAGGACGAGAAGAAAAAAAAAGACGAGGGCAGTGGGAGCGATTCAGATGTTATTAGACACATTTACTAGGATAATTCTTGAAAATCCCTTATCTGATTATTGTGTTACTAGCGTTTTAGTGAGATTATATAGTCATACCTGAAAGTAGGAGGGGTGTGGTGACCGCCAGTGTCTCTGAGTGAAGCCATGGAGGAGCCAAGAAAGTCGCAGCTGCCTCTTTGACAGTTGCAGGAGGAACGACACAAGCTCCGCTCATGTTTACGTTAAGAGCCGACTTAATACCACAATTTTCTCACCGAAACCTGCCGGTTGACATGTGGTAGAGAACCATGTTTGCTTGATTGCTCTGTTCCATATTAAAGCTTCACAACAAACAAAGAAACACCGGCTGTGTTTGTGTTGCTACAGCCGGCCGAAATCCACCGCTTTCCACCAACAGCATTCTTATTTATAGTCTCCATTATTAATTGAATAATTTGCAAAAGATTCAGCAACACAGATGTCCAGAATACTGTGTAATTATGCGATTAAATCGGACGACTTTTAGCCGTGAGTGGTGCTGGGATAAAATGTCCGCTACAACCAATAAAGTCACAAGCAGGCGTCAAAATAAGCGTCGTCATTCCGCAACTTTTTCAACAGGACACTTCGCGGGAAATTTAAAATTGCAATTTAGTAAACTAAAAAGACCGTATTGGCATGTGTTGCAATGTTAATATTTCATCATTGATATATAAACTATCAGACTGTGTGGTGGGTAGTAGTGGGTTTCAGTAGGCCTTTAAAGCAAGCACATGTTGATAAAAAAATAAAAAAAAGAACAAAAATTGAGTGTTATGAGGAAAAAATCATGTCCGATTTGGGACAAGCTAGGAAGTTATCCAATCACAAAAGGGGGCGGAGTTTTATAGTGCGGTCATGTGACTGCCAGGCTCAGTTTGATTGGTGAAATGGAATCAAATGTCACTTGTTCTTACAGTCCGTTGGATTGGTGGAACAGTCATGTGACAGTAATCTCTCTCACGAGCCAAATTAATGTCTTTGCAAGCAGTAATCAATAACTTATAAATGAATATAATGATGATATGTTTTGGACACTCGGGTGAAGAGAGGGGCGGAGCTTTCTACCGATCACCACCTGGTGGTGAGTTGGCTGCGATGGTGGGGGAGGATGTCGGAGAGACCTGGGAGGCCCAAACGCATTGTGAGGGTCTGCTGGGAACGTCTGGCAGAGTCTCCTGTCAGAGAAAGTTTCAATTCCCACCTCCAGAAGAACTTTGAACATGTCACGAGGGAGGTGCTGGATATTGAGTCCGAGTGGACCATGTTGCGCACCTCTATTGTCGAGGCGGCTGATCGGAGCTGTGGCCGCAAGGTAGTTGGTGCTTGTCGGGGCGGCAATCCTAAAACCCCTTGGTGGACACCAGCGGTGAGGGATGCCGTCAAGCTGAAGAAGGAGTCCTATCGGGTCCTTTTGGCTCATAGGACTCCGGAGGCAGTGGACAGGTACCGACAGGCCAAGCGGTGTGCAGCTTCAGCGGTCGCGGAGGCAAAAACTCCGACATGGGAGGAGTTCGGGGAAGCCATGGAAAACGACTTCTGGACGGCTTCGAAGCGATTCTGGACCACCGTCCGCCGCCTCACGAAGGGGAAGCAGTGCACTATCAACACCGTGTATGGTGCGGATGGTGTTCTGCTGACCTCGACTGCAGATGTTGTGGATAGGTGAAAGGAATACTTCGAAGACCTCCTCAATCCCACCAACACGTCTTCTTATGAGGAAGCAGTGCCTGGGGAATCTGTGGTGGACTCTCCTATTTCTGGGGCTGAGGTCGCTGAGGTAGTTAAAAAGCTCCTCGGTGGCAAGGCCCCAGGGGTGAATGAAGTCCGCCCGGAGTTCCTTAAGGCTCTGGATGCTGTGGGGCTGTCTTGGTTGACAAAACTCTGCAGCATCGCGTGGACATCGGGGGCGGTACCTCTGGATGGGCAGACCGGGGTGGTGGTTCCTCTCTTTAAGAAGGGGGACCGGAGGGTGTTTTCCAACTATCGTGGGATCACACTCCTCAGCCTTCCCGGTAAGGTTTATTCAGGTGTACTGGAGAGGAGGCTACGCCGGATAGTCGAACCTCGGATTCAGGAGGAACAGTGTGGTTTTCGTCCTGGTCGTGGAACTGTGGACCAGCTCTATACTCTCGGCAGGGTTCTTGAGGGTGCATGGGAGTTTGCCCAACCAGTCTAAATGTGCTTCGTGGACTTGGAGAAGGCATTCGACCGTGTCCCTCGGGAAGTCCTGTGGGGAGTGCTCAGAGAGTATGGGGTATCGGACTGTCTTATTGTGGCGGCCCGCTCCCTGTACGATCAGTGCCAGAGCTTGGTCCGCATTGCAGGCAGTAAGTCGAACACATTTCCAGTGAGGGTTGGACTCCGCCAAGGCTGTCCTTTGTCACCGATTCTGTTCATAACTTTTATGGACAGAATTTTTAGGCGCAGTCAAGGCGTTGAGGGGTTCCAGTTTGGTGACAGCAGGATTAGGGGTCTGCTTTGTGCAGATGATGTGGTCCTGATGGCTTCATCTGACCGGGATCTTCAGCTCTCACTGGATCGGTTCGCAGCCGAGTGTGAAGCGACCGTAATGAGAATCAGCACCTCCAAGTCCGAGTCCATGGTTCTCGCCCGGAAAAGGGTGGAATGCCCTCTCCGGGTTGGGGAGGAGACCCTGCCCCAAGTGGAGGAGTTCAAGTACCTAGGAGTCTTGTTCACGAGTGGGGGAAGAGTGGATCGTGAGATCGACAGGCGGATCGGTGCGGCGTCTCCAGTAATGCGGACGTTGTACCGATCCGTTGTGGTGAAGAAGCAGCTGAGCCGGAAGGCAAAGCTCTCAATTTACCGGTCGATCTACGTTCCCATCCTCACCTATGGTCATGAGCTTTGGGTCAAGACCGAAAGGATTAGATCACGGGTACAAGCGGCCGAAAGGAGTTTCCCCCGCCGTGTGGCGGGGCTCTCCCTTAGAGATAGGGTGAGAAGCTCTGCCATCCAGGAGGAACTCAAAGTAAAGCCGCTGCTCCTTCACATCGAGAAGAGCCAGATGAGGTGGTTTGGGCATCTGGTCAGGATGCCACCCGAACGCCTCCCTAGGGAGGTGTTTAGGGCACGTCCAACCGGTAGGAGGCCACGGGGAAGACCCAGGACACGTTGGGAAGACTATGTCTCCCGGCTGGCCTGGGAACGCCTCGGGATCCCCCGGGAAGAGTTAGACGAAGTGGCTGGGGAGAGGGAAGTCTGGGTTTCCCTGCTTAGGCTGTTGCCCCCGCGACCCGACCTCGGATAAGCGGAAGAAGATGGATGGATGGATGGATAATGATGATATAATTAATTGTAGCGATCAGAATGTGACAAAGTAAAAGCACAGTTTCTTCTTAACAAAAGCAAAAAGCAGCACAACTACTCTGACAAGTACAATTCATCCACAAAGTTACTCAAGTAAATGTAGCGATGTCTCTGATGCTAGGGATGTTAGTGACTTGTATTTTCCCACACGTTTAGTCACATTTACTGTCTTTCAGTTAACAACAAGCCCTTTGGCAGCCCTTATAATGTACAAGTTTGACACCCCTGCTTTTGATAGTCAAGTTTTATTGTCTTCTTGGGGCTGACTCTGACGTGTCCAATCTGAGGACCTGACTAAAATAACCAATTTCTGCTGTATTTTTTTGTTTTCTCTGAGCTGCCACCTTAACGTGGTAGAGGAGTTTGCGTGTCCCAATGATCCTAGGAGCTATACTGTCCGGGGGCTTTATGCCCCCTGGTAGGGTCTCCCAAGGCAAACAGGTTCTAGGTGAGGGATCAGACAAAGAGCAGCTCGAAGACCTCTATGAAGAAGAGAAAACATGGACCCAGATTTCCCTCGCCCGGACGCGGGTCACCGGGGCCCCCCTCTGGAGCCAGGCCCGGAGGTGGGGCACGATGGCGAGCGCCTGGTGGCCGGGACTGTTCCCATGGGGCCCGGCTGGGCACAGCCCGAAGAGGCAACGTGGGTCACCCCTCCAATGGGCTCACCACCCATAGCAGGGGCCATAGAGGTCGGGTGCAATGTGAGCTGGGCCGCAGCCGAAGGCAGGGAACTTGGCGGTCCGATCCTCGACTACCGAAGCTAGCTCTTGGGACGTGGAACGTCACCTCACTGGGAGGGAAAGAGCCTGAGCTAGTGCGCGAAGTGTAGAAGTTCCGGCTGGATATAGTCGGACTCACTTCGATGCACAGCAAGGGCTCTGGAACCACTTCTCTCGAGAGGGACTGGACCCCCTTCCACTCTGCCGTTGCCGACAGTGAGAGGCGACGGGCTGGGGTGGCAATTCTGGTTGCCCCCCGGCTTAAAGCCTGCACGTTGGAGTTGAACCCAGTGGACGAAAGGGTAGCCTCCCTCCGCCTTCGGGTGGGGGGACGGGTCCTGACTGTTGTTTCTGCTTACGCACCAAACATCAGTTCAGAGTACCCACCCTTTTTGGGTACACTCGAGGGAGTACTGGAAAGTGCTCCCCCGGGTGATTTCCTTGTCCTACTGGGGGACTTCAACGCTCATGTTGGCAACGACAGTGAAACCTGGAGAGGCGTGATTGGGAAGAATGGCCGCCCGGATCTGAACCCGACTGGTGTTTTGTTATTGGACTTTTGTGCTCGTCACAATTTGTCCATTACAAACACCATGTTCAAACGTAAGGGTGTCCATATGTGCACTTGGCACCAGGACACCCTAGGCCGCAGTTCCATGATCAACTTTGTAGTTGTGTCATCGGATTTGCGGCCTTATGTTTTGGACACTCGGGTGAAGAGAGGGGCGGAGCTTTCTACCGATCACCACCTGGTGGTGAGTTGGCTGCGACGGTGGGGGAGGATGCCGGACCGACCTGGCAGGCCCAAACGCATTGTGAGGGTCTGCTGGGAACGTCTTTTTGCAGATGATGTGGTCCTGATGGCTTCATCTGACTGGGATCTTCAGCTCTCACTGGATCAGTTTGCAGCCGAGTGTGAAGCGACCGGAATGAGAATCAGCACCTCCAAGTCCGAATCCATGGTTCTCGCCCGGAAAAGGGTGGAGTGCCATCTCCGGGTTGGGGAGGAGACCCTGCCCCAAGTGGAGGACTTCAAGTACCTAGTGTGGTGTAATGTCATTATATGGGTAACGTTGACGTCATGACATCATGCATGTATGAGCGAATTAGGTGCGTGCCCGGGAACGTACCCGGAAGGGTATGTAAATGAGCTGACTGCTGTTGAGACGCTGTGTTGTATGACTCGCTACCAAACTGTTCAGTAAACGTTTTGTAAACGCCACCTCTGGTAGTTTACCTTGCCTCTAAACAATAACACGACATGGTGTCAGAAGTGGAGCTACTTTGAGCGACGGGACGTGTTTTTTTTATTGGACATAAGACCGCGCACACAACAAGCCGGCATGAGTGATCAGGAAGGGGGGGTCGCACCTCCGCAGCCGCGGGGGAACGCAGGAGCAGCCCAGGCGGGGATAGCGGCACCTCCGACGGCAACGTTCACCATCAAACCACCGGAGTCTTTCCACTTCACAAAGCCACACGAGTGGGAGAAGTGGATAAGGAGGTTTGAACGTTTTAGACTGGCGAGCAACCTGAACTCCTCTTCCGAAGCGAACCAGGTAAATACACTGGTGTACTGTATGGGGGATGAGGCTGACGACGTGCTACGAGGGCTTGATTTAACAGCCGAGCAGCGACAGCGGTATGACAAAACGGATTTGACAAGTTTTTTATCCCGAAGAAAAATGTTATCTATGAACGTGCCAAATTCAACAAAAGAGTACAACAGCCTTCAGAGTCAGTGGACGCATTCATCACAGCACTCTAGCAGAGAATTGTGAATATGGGGATCTGCATGACGACCTATTAAGAGACAGACTAGTAGTGGGTCTTAAAGATTCATCCCTGTCAGAGAGAATGCAACTGGATAAAGACCTCACTCTAGTTAAAGCCATCACAATGGCCAGGCAGTCTGAAGAAATAAAGAGACAACAGACTGATCTGAGAGAGTTAAGTGCCAGCAAGCCAGCCATGGATGCTATGCATTTTAAGAGGGGGAAACAAAACAAATTCAGAAACAAAGATCAGACTCAAGGACAGATCAAAAACTGGAAACCTGATAAATCTTTGCAGCACAGAGCGGAAAATAAAGCATGTGGAAAATGTGGAAAATCACCCTCTCACCCAGTGTCACAGTGCCCAGCTAAAAGTGCAGATTGCCACAACTGTGGAAAACGTGGCCATTTTGGAAAGGTGTGCAGATCTACCAAAAATGTACATGAAGTTGCTGAAGATGTGGATGGACTGTTTTTAGGTGTAGTAGCCTCTGGAGAGGACCCATGGATGGCTGATAGAAGCATAAGGGGCAGCACAGTGTCCTTTAAAATAGACACCAGAGCAGATGTCACAGCCATTTCTGAGCAGGTATATAAGAGCGTTACACACAGAGAGGGGGAGCTAGAAAAATCCCTTAAACCACTCTATGGGCCGGGTGGTGCTAAATTAACTGTTCTGGGGTCAGCCACAGAAACACTCTCTTACAAAGACAGGGAAATCACAGAGAGGATTTTTGTAGTGAGAGGCGTACAGGTGGCACTATTGAGCAGGCCAGCTTCAGTAAGCCTCAAATTAGTGGCCAGAGTTGATGCTATAAATCAAGAGTCAGTTAGACAGACTTATCCTAAACTCTGTGATGGGCTAGGGCTGGTTCAGAAGCCGTACACAATTAAACTCAAGCCTGACGCTATACCGTTTTCCCTTAAAGTGCCGTGCCGAGTCCCATTGCCACTCATGGACAAAGTAAAAAAAGAGCTGGAGATGATGGAAAATTTGGGGGTCATCAGCCGCATTGAAGAACCAACAGACTGGTGTTGCGGTATGGTGGTGGCTCCAAAGAAGAACAAAGAGGAAGTTTGCATCTGCGTGGACTTGACACCACTAAATGTGTCAGTGTGCCGAGAAAAATATATCCTTCCCTCTGAAGAGCAAACGCTAGGCATGCTCACAGGAGCACACTATTTCACCAAGCTGGACGCAAACATGGGTTTCTGGCAGATTCCCCTGGCCAAAGAATCAGCTCTCTATACTACCTTCATCACGCCATTCGGGCGTTACCATTTCAACCGCCTGCCTTTCGGCATCTCCTCTGCCCCAGAACACTTTCAGAACATGATGGTGACTGAAGTTACTTCTGGCCTCGAAGGTGTAGTGTGTCACATGGACGATGTTCTAGTCTGGGGGGCTACAAAGCAGCAGCACGACGCCAGGACGCATGCTGTACTGGAGAGAGCAGTGAAAGCAGGGGTCACACTCAACATGTCAAAATGTGAGTTTGGAAAGAGAGAGATCAAGTTCCTTGGTTACGTCATATCAGCAGACGGCATGAAGCCGGATCCGGATAAAACCAGAGCTGTGCGGGACATGAAAGAGCCTACTAACATAAGCGAGCTCAGAAGTTTCCTGGGAATGGTGAACCAGTTAGGGAAATGTTTACCTAACCTGGCTGAGAAGGATAAAGCACTCAGAGATCTGCTGTCCAAAAAGAATCAGTGGTGCTGGGGTCATGAACAGCAGAGGGCTTACTGCAGCCTCAAAGAGGAGCTCTCCACAACACCGGTCCTCCAGCTCTACGACCCTAACAAGCCACTGAAAATATCAGCCGATGCCTCGTCCTATGGGCTAGGCGCAGTGATGCTCCAGAACGACAGAGAGGTTTGGTCACCAGTAGCGTATGCTTCCAGGTCCCTGACTGACACCGAGCAGCGATATGCGCAGCTGGAAAAGGAGGCATTAGCGCTGGCATGGGCCTGTGAGAGATTTAGCGACTTCATCCTGGGCCTACATTTTGAACTGGAAACGGACCACAAACCTCTTGTGAGTCTACTGGGTGGGCAGGCACTGGACGCGCTGCCACCTAGAATTCAAAGATTCAGGATGCGCTTAATGAGGTACTCCTATACAATCTCATACACACCGGGGAAGAGCCTCACAACTGCTGACACACTCTCTCGTGCCCCGCTCAAAAGCAATGTGGAAAGAGCAGACAAAGACCTAATGGAAGATACTAACATCTACGTTGACTCTGTGATGGAACATCTTCCCACAAGTGATAAATATCAGACGGAACTCAAGGAGCAGCTGTGTGCTGACAGTGTCTGTGCTCAGGTCATGGAGTACTGTGTCGAAGGCTGGCCGGACAGACATCAGTTACAGGGCCCAGTCAAACACTACTGGCATGAGAGAGCGCACCTGAGCGTGCATAACGGACTACTCCTGCATGGCACAAGGTTAGTGATACCTACTAATATGCGAAATGATGTTCTTGACAGGATACATGAGGAACAATAGGGGGTGGTTAAGTGCAGAGAACGCGCACGTCAAACAGTGTGGTGGCCTGGTCTGAGCAACCAAATGAAAGAGCTAGTGCTCAACTGCAGAGACTGCATCAAGGAAAGGGTTAATCCGAGAGAACCACTGCTGCCAACCAAACTCCCAGATGGGCCCTGGCAAAAGCTAGGAGCAGATCTATTCACCTTGAAGGAGAAAACCTATCTGCTAGTGGTGGATTATTTTTCCAGATATGTGGAAATTGCTCTTCTCAGCCCATCTAGGTCAGCAGATGTGATAGTTCACCTGAAATCAATGTTCTCACGTAAAGGGATTCCTTTTCAGTTTATTTCTGATAATGGGCCGCAGTTCTCTGGACAGGAGATGAAACAATTTGCAGCAGACCATGGATTTGTGCACGTGACCAGCAGCCCTAAGTACCCACAAGGCAACGCTGAGGCAGAGCGTGCTGTCCAAACGGTTAAAAACCTGATTAAAAAGGCCAAAGATCCATATCTAGCCCCAATGGCCTACAGGGCCACCCCTCTGAGTAATGGCTACTGCCCTGCCCAGTTGCTCATGGGGCGCTGCATTCGCACCACCGTACCGATCCTTCCTGAGAAGTTGCAGCCAGCTTCACCGGACCTGCTGGCCCTCCAGCAGAAGGAGCGAGAGAAGCGACTGATGGACGCAAAATGTTTCAATGAGAGACACAGAACAAGAGCTCTCACAAACTTGACACCTGGGGACCAGGTTTGGATTACCAACGCAAAGGTACAAGGGACAATGACTTCCGTACACCCCAGTCCACGATCCTATCTGGTGTGTGGGCCACAAGAGACTCTAAGAAGGAACCGTCAACATCTCGTGCCTATGCCGGGGCCTCAGGATGAGACTCAGCATGTGCAGGGGGACACTCCTCCGAGTGCAAGCCCAGAAACTCTGTCTCCACCAGAGCCATGTCAGAGCACACCTACTAGTGTGAGAACAAGGTCGGGCAGAGAAGTTAGAAAGCCACAGAGACTAAACCTGTGAAAAAAAAAAAAAATCAAAGGGAATGCGATTTTGTTATGTTCTGTTAAAATGTGAGATATGCTGCCGATGCTTATGTTAATTGCAAGTATGCTTTGAGTTTTATCTTGCTAAAAAAAAAAGAAGTTTATTCTTTCTTTTGAGTAAAAAAATTAGTAAGAGAAAAGAGGTGATATTCCTTTTCTGTGGGAAAAAAAAAGGTAAATAGAAATTTGTATTTTGTGTTTGGGGGAAAAGAAGAAATGTGATTTGTAATATGTGTGATTTGGGATTAAGACTTGCCCAAGAAAACAGTTAATGCTATTTGGGGTTTTGTATGTTCAGGCTATTTGAAAAGATGTTACAGCGGAGGGTCTTTTCAAACCTTAGTAAGGGGGATGTGGTGTAATGTCATTATATGGGTAACGTTGACGTCATGACATCATGCATGTATGAGCGAATTAGGTGCGTGCCCGGGAACGTACCCGGAAGGGTATGTAAATGAGCTGACTGCTGTTGAGACGCTGTGTTGTATGACTCGCTACCAAACTGTTCAGTAAACGTTTTGTAAACGCCACCTCTGGTAGTTTACCTTGCCTCTAAACAATAACACGACACCAAGGAGTCTTGTTCACGAGTGAGGGAAGAGTGGATCGTGAGATTGACAGGCGGATCGGTGCGGCGTCTTCAGTAATGCGGACGTTGTACTGATCCGTTGTGATGAAGAAGGAGCTGAGCCGGAACGCAAAGCTCTCAATTTACCGGTTGATCTATGTTCCCATCCTCACCTATGGTCATGAGCTTTGGGTCATGACCGAAAGGATAAGATCACGGGTACAAGCGGCTGAAATGAGTTTCCTCCGCCGTGTGGCGGGTGTCTCCCTTAGAGATAGGGTGAGAAGCTCTGCCATCCGGGAGGAGCTCAGAGTAAAGCCGCTGCTCCTCCACATGGAGAGGAGCCAGATGAGGTGGTTCGGGCATCTGGTCAGGATGCCACCCGAACGCCTCCCTACCGAATGTCAACCAGCAGTTTTCGGTGAGAAAATTGTGGTTAAAAAGTCAGTTCTTACCGGAGAAAAGCTGAGCTTGTGCCGTCCATAGCTGCCGTCGACTCCCCTGAGACACTGCACGTCAAGACACCCATGGAGACACCCTTCCGACTATCAGGTACTATTTAACTCACTAAAACACTAGCAACACAATAGAAAGATAAGGGATTTCCCAGAATTATCCTAGTAAATGTGTCTAAAAACATCAGAAACCGTCCCAATGCAATCGCATTTTTTTTTTTCTTTTTCTAGTCCGGTGCTATTAATATCCTCAAACACAAATCTTTCATACTCGCTCAAATTAATGGGGAAATTGTCGTTTTCTCGGTCCGAATAGCACTCTTTGTTGGAGGCTCCCATTAAAAAAAATGTGAATATGTGAGGAGCCATCAAACATGTGACGTCATCGTCTGCGACTTCCGGTAGAGGCAGGGCTTTTCTCTTAGCACCGAAAGTTGCAAACTTTATCGTGGATGTTCTCTACTAAATCATTTCAGCAAAAATATGGCAATATCGCGAAATGATCAAGTATGACACATAGAAAGGACCTGCTATCCCTGTTTGAATAAGAACATCTCATTTCAGTAGGCCTTTAAGTCTATTTGAGGTGGGGGAAAAAATGCAAATTTTATTTTTTTGTGGGGAACCCCATTAGCTGTGGTCTTGGTAGCATAAATGGAGCACACATGCAATCATACAAAAATGTTTCAAAACACTGGAGGGTTGGCATCGGGCATTGTAGGAACCGGAATGTACATTCCAATTCTGCTAGTACCGTCCACATTTTGGATGTTGATTCCTATTTTTAATGCTCAGTCCGAAATTGCTGCTACTGAGGTGGCAACCATTCCCCTGAATTTTTTCATGATTTCAACCCGGAAAACAATGTTGGGAACGTGCCTTAAAGGGACTGCCTTTAGCGTCCTCTACAACCTGTCGTCATGTACGCTTTTCCTCCATACAAACAGCGTGTTGGACCAGTCACTTAATATATGCAGCTTTTACACACACATGAGCGAATACAAGGCATACTTGATCAACAGCCATACAGGTCACACTGAGGGTTGCCTTATAAACAACTTTGACACCGTTACAAATATGCGCCACACTGTGAACCCACACCAAACAAGAATGACAAAAACATTTCGGGAGAACATGCGCACCGTAACACAACATAAACACAACAGAACAAATACCCAGAACCCCTTGCAGCACTAACTCTTCTGGGACGCTACAATATACACCCCCGCTACAACCAAACCCCGCCCACCTCAACCCCCCATCTCCCAAATTCGGACGTCTCAAGGTTGGCAAGCATGCTAACTATATCGCCATACACAGTGTGGAACCGCTCCCAAAGTCAATAATCCTCCATTGTGTCAAATAAACTGCAGTTCTTACATTCTACTGTCATTGAGCGACTGGAGGACGCGGCTAAACATGTTGCGCACGGAGGAAGAGCAAGCAGGAGCAGGCAAGCTAATCGCTAAACTAGCCGCTAAGCTAGCTTGAAACAAAGAATAAAAAGTGCTTGGTAAAATTGAAGAAGCGTCGATAGAAGCATGTTACACCAGAAAGTAAACTGTTTGAACAAGTATAGCCGTATAGCTCGGTTTGTAAAGTGGCCATGCTAGCAACTTGAGGGTTCCAGGTTCGATCCCAGCTTTCGCCATCCTAATCAATGCCGTCATGTCCTTGGGCAAGATATTTTACCCACCTGCTCCCAGTGCCACCCACACGGGTTTAAATTGAACTTAGATATTGGGTTTCACTAGAGAAAAGCGCTATATAAATATTATTTTCTTCACTTCACCTATATTTATTTATAAGAGTTAGAAATAGGATAATGTAACAACAACTCCGGTGCTGTTCTGTTGTTGTTTAGCGACCGCTCTCAAGCACAGTAAGAGGAAGATAGACCAATCCATAAATTGGTAGTGTCGATACTAAGGGTAACATCAGTATATCACCGATACTGGAGTGTTTAAGTCACTCAATAAATCAATCAAAGTTGATTTATATAGCCCTTAGTCACAAGTGCCACGAAGGGCTCCACAAACCATAACAACATCCCCTGATCTGAACCTACATCAGGGCATGGAAAAACTCCAAAAGTCAAAAAAATGGTAAAAAATAAACCATGGGAAGGGGCCGCAGATGTTGGGACCCAACTTCTGGGTGACCACCTGCAATTATTGCGTAGTGCAGTGGTCCCCAACCTTTTTGTATCCGCGGACCGGTCAACGCTTAATAATTTGTCCCGCGGCCCGGGGGTGTCCTTTTTTTTTCTTTTTTTTTTTTTCTTCTTTGTCATGAAAAAGGGACGTTTTTGTCATGAAAAAGGGAGTTTTTTCGTGGTTGGTGTACTATTTGTAAGTGTATATTGTGTTTTTTATGTTGATTTAATATATATATTTTTTTTTTTTTTTTTTTTTTTTTTTTTAATAAAAAAATATTCTGCGGCCCGGTACCAATCGGGCCTGCAGTTATTGAACTATTCATGTGAGACTCCAGTCCATTTGGAGCCCAGCAGAGGAGGTCTTCTTTCATGTTGCAGAGGAGGGGTCCATCCCAGGCTTAGAGCAGTGGTTCTCAAATGGGGGTACCCGTACCCCTGGGGGTACTTGAAGGTATGCCAAGGGGTACGTGAGATTTTTTTTAAATGTTCTAAAAATAGCAACAATTCAAAAATCCTTTATAAATATATTTATTGAATAATACTTCAACAAAATATGAATGTAAGTTCATAAACTGTGAAAAGAAATGCAACAATGCAATATGCAGTGTTGACAGCTAGATTTTTTTGTGGACATGTTCCATAAATATTGATGTTAAAGATTTATTTTTTTTGTGAAGAAATGTTTAGAATTAAGTTCATGAATCCTGATGGATCTCTATTACAATCCCCAAAAAGTTGATGATTACTTTTATGTGTAGAAATCTTTATTCATGATTAAATCACCTGTTTATTTATAAACACGTTTTTTCGTTATTTTTATATCCTTTTTTCCAAATAGTTCAAGAAAGACCACTACAAATGAGCAATATTTTGTACTGTTATACAATTTAATAAATCAGAAACTGATGACATAGTGCTGTAATTTACTTCTTTATGTCTTTTTTTCAACCAAAAATGCTTTGCTCTGATTAGGGGGTACTTGAATTTACAAAAATGTTCACGGGGGGTACATCACTGAAAAAAGGTTGAGAACCACTGGCTTAGAACACCTAGCGTCTCCTCCAGACTGGTACCTTTCCAGAAATTATCCAGGACCACCTAGTAACATCTTTATACAGAGGAGGGTGGATAAAATGAGGTGTGTGTTGCCAGTAGGGAATCCCAGAGTACTACAGCTTAGATGAGTTTAGTTTATTAAGGATCCCCATTAGTCTACACCGCAGTGGAGACTATACTTCCTGGGTTCCAGGAAAAAAACATAGATGTATATATAGTATATAATTTAGTTATTTATTTTGCCGTTTTTGTTGACATGTTAAAGGTGTTTTAATGAATATACATGCATGTTTAAAATATAGATTCCTATCTTTCATGAAGACAAGAATATAACTTGGTGTATTACCTGATTCTGATGACTTGCATTGATTGGAATCAGACAGTATAGTGCTGATAATGTCCACATTTTCAAATGGAGGAGAAAAAAGGTTCCTCCATGTCTAATACCACATGAAAGTCGTTGGTTTTTGGCATCTTATTTGTCCAGCTTCCATATTCGTTTTTAAACACTTTACAAAAAATACATTGGCGGCCAACTCCGTAGCTTGCTAGCTTGTTTGCGCTGGCTTTCGGAGACTCTTATTTTGTTAGCGCAGGCGCGATGGAGCGGCACTTTTATTGTGAAGACAGGAACTGTGCGATCAGTCTTTAGGCTTTGGACGGGAAGTACGGTTGAAATAAAAAGTGTCTTTTTTCCTTTACACTTTTGATTGATTGATTGAAACTTTTATTAGTAGATTGCACAGTACAGTACATATTCTGCACAATTGACCACTAAATGGTAACACCCCAATAAGTTGTTCAACTTTTTTAGGTCGGATTCGACGTGTGACGGTCACGTGACCGCCTGATTTTGTTTGATTGGTCCAACGTCCCCAGTGACTGCATTTGATTGGTGAAACGCAGGCATGCGTATATCCTACTTTGAATGCGTGTCTGACAAAATCAAAACAAACAAAGCGTGCATTAACAGATCGATAAAAAAAAGTAGCGAGTAACGAGCTGATTGTAGATAAATGGAGCGGAGTAAAAGTAGCGTTTCTTCTCTATAAATATACTCAAGCAAAAGTAAAAGTATGTTGCATAAAAACTACTCTTGGAAGTACAATTTATCCCAAAAGTTACTCAAGTAGATGTAACGGAGTAAATGTAGCGCGTTACTACCCACCTCTGACCGGGAACTAGTGCAGGTGGATCAGTACAGGCCAAATATGGTCCCACTTTATTGTCTTAGCCATGAGTCTAGCAGTCACATTTTGAACCAACTGTAGTCTTTAATGCTGGACGTTGGGAGACCCGAAAATACCACGTTACTGTAACTAAGAAGAGACGTACAACAAAGTCAGTATTTTTATTTTCACAAAATCAAATTTTTGTTGTTTTTGTTAATGTTTACAAGCTCAGGGAATAATTCCCTGGACGCAGGGGGACTTTGGGGGGGTGAAAAACCAAACAATTTAGAAAGAGCTAAAGATTTAAAAGCATAATAGATTGTTTTTGTTTAGTTGTTGTTTACTAGTGACAGGCAATACATGTGATATCGGTATTGTTGTCAGTCGATGTCTCTCATGGATTATTGGAATCGGGATCGGCAGCATAAAACCCTGTGTAATATGTGTAAATAAATGAGGTTTTCAAAGATGAAGTGAAACTTTTGTGAAAGTGTCCACCTGTGAAAAGAAACTTTCAAATAATTTATGTTGAAGTTTAAATTATTTACATTTATAAACTTAAGGAATCGGAAGCTAGAATTGTTGAGAACTGTAACGAATTGAGCAGCCAAAATAGTCCAAATTCAAACTCTGCGCAAATATGTGGTCATCAGCCGATCGCGGACTTGTGCTCACGTTGTATTTCACAGAATCAATTGAATTTTATTCAGACCTTACCAGGTGCACTAGCCATGCCATAGACCTGATTGAAAGTCATTTCTGTTAAGTCCCTTTTATTAATTTTATACCATGGAGCAGGTTTCTTCTCTGACTTCTCAGACATTAACTAAAAACCAACTAAACTCTGCATAATCAAGTGTTAAGAAAAGACTCAGTGGACCAGAGCCCAGACTTTGTAGTTCTGTCGTCGAACTACATGTTTCCTGATGTTGGAACAACACGAGACATTTGTTTCTTACACTTTTCTCTCTGTTGTGGACACCTAAGACATGCCTATGAAAAGTGTTGGCTGTGGATTCAACAAACCTCCACCCTGCCTTTGTACCCGGGAGACCAGTGATGCAGTTCTTGGCACGTTTAAGGTTGAGAAGTGAGCCAGGCTTTTTGTCTATGAGGTCTAATAGCTTTGACCTCATTCTGCTGGTTCTCTAATCTGCTCTTAAACAGGTTCAGTTCTTGCCTTCAGCTACTTATTTTTACCTGGGTGACTTCATTTCCAGATTACAGCAATTAGGTCAGTGAACGTTGTCTTCATCACGGACAAAACCTTGCTCGGGGAATGCTTCAAAAAGAGGACTATTAAGGCATACTTGATATCCTAATTGCGTTCGCAGAACACATAATTGAACAATCTGGGGAGTTTGCGTCACAATGCTTTTCTTTACAAAGTCAATGTATCGCTCTTACATACAGTTGGTATGTTTGCACGCACTAAAACAGTACGAATCTTGGGGTGCCGGAAAAAAAATAGTTTGAATTGATTCAAAGTGTTGAAGACACTAATTTTAAAAAATACTTTTTTACAGACTTCAACATTTCAAAGATCTATTTGAGACGTGATGAGTCAAGAATCGATTCTACATCAAATGGTCACCCCAAGAATTAAAATCAAGTTGTATTGTGAGTTGTTGGAAGTCTACAGTCCGTTTTCGAATTACCAAAATTGTTGGGACTCTTCAACCGAATGAATGCAATAATAATTTTTTTTGGACCGTATGTAAATGTAAAAGCCTTCGGCGTGTCCCCAGGAAGGCGCCAATTTATTCTTCTTGGTCAACTATATTAGCATAACGGATGCAAGCTGGGTACATAGAGATCGGTACCTTTCACATTTGAATCGATACAGTACTAATCCTCTGGAAATCAAGACCGTTATTAATTTTTGGGACTTCTGTGTGTGTTCATGTGTAAATAAATTCTATGTGTCATACTTGATCATTTTGAGATATTGCCATATTTTTGCTGAAAGGATTTAGTAGCGAACATCGACGATAAAGTTCGCAACTTTTGGTCGCTAATAAAAAAGCCTTGCCTTTACCGGAAGTCGCAGACGATGATGTCACCCGTGTGAGGGCTCCTCACATTGTTTATAATGGGAGCCTCCAACAAAAAGAGCTATTTGGACTGAGAAAACGACAATTTCCCCATTAATTTGAGCAAGGATGAAAGATTTGTGTCTGAGGATATTGATAGCGAAGGACTAGAAAAATAAATAAAGTAAAAAAAAATAAAAATAAAAGGCGATTGCATTGTGATCAATTCAGATGTTTTTAGACACATTTACTAGGATCATTCTGGAGGATCCCTTATCTGCTTTTTGTTTTAATAGTATTTTAGTGAGATTTTAAAGATTGTAAAGACATACCTCGAGGTCGGATGGCTGCGGTGAAGAGAGAAGCCGAGGAGCCAAGCTCACAGCTGCCTTTTTTGACATGACAGCTGCTGCAGGACGACGAATAATCCATTGATGTCTCCGGTAAGATATATATCACAATTTACCCATCCAAAAACATGCTGGTTGACGTAGAGAAACATGTTCGCTTGACCGCTCCGGTTCACAACAAACAAAGAAACACCGGCTGTGTCTCGGTGCCAAAGGTAGCTGCAATCCACCAACAGCATTATTCTTTATAGTCTCCATTATTAAATGAACAAATAGCAAAAGATTCAGCAACACAGATCTCCAAAATACTGTGTAATTACGTCATGAACAGAAACGACTTTTAGCCGTGTTTGGTGCAGCGCTAATATTTCCTTACAGTCCGTGACGTCAAGCGTACGCATCATCATTCCGCGACGTTTTCAACAAGAAACTCGCGGGAAATTAAAAATTGCAATTTAGTAAACTAAAATGGCCGTATTGGCATGTGTTGCAATGTTAATATTTCATCATTGATATATAAACTATCAGACTGCGTGGTCGGTAGTAGTGGGTTTCAGTAGGCCTTTAAACCTGAATGGCTCGCCACAATAACATTCTTTTGGACGAGCCGTGCAGACATGAGTATATCTTACGTTCGGAAACCATGTTGCCTCTGTCTCTCTCTCTCTATCTCTGACAATGAACTTCAGATGTGCATGTAATTGACTGTGGGATCTGAAGACCTGGATGCACCTGTGACACACAAGATGAGACAATTACACACGAGGTCATTAGTGAGGAGAGTCAATGAAACAGCCTTAAAGATCCGGCCCTCCACCCCCCCGAAATGCTGCTATTTCAGTGATAGCGTCCATATGTGCGCTATTATCACACAGCGACATGATTGGAGCTTCTTGGAGTCATACCTGCATCCTTGTTGGAAGAAAAAAAAAAAGCACATGCACCAAATGAGTCATGTTGTTTAACATCTAGTATAGAACAAAAGATCCAACATTTTCAGTTAAGACCAAAGAGTATTCCGTGGGGCAGCAAAACTGAATACTCTCCTTCCCATATGAGTCCAAAGCTGAGGACCAGACAGATGGACAATGTCACTGGAACAAAGAGCATCATGACTTTGCATCCTTCAAAGGAAAGTTTTTAAATGATTCGGAAACAGACCCCTATTGTAGATCAGCGTCATCTTCCGAGTATTGCTCAATGACTATCAACCAGAATGTTCACAGAGTTGTGCACAGCCAGTATGAAACCTCAGAGCACATTCGTAAAACGTGTCTATGGATGTTCTCATTCATCCAGTAGTTTCATCTCAGGGCATTCAATCGATCGCAACTGGTCTGTTTGGTTTGTCCTAGAAGACGTTCCGCCTCTCATCCGAGTAGGCTTCATCAGTTCATGCTCATAGACTTAGATTGGTCAGATCTAGTCTAGCGCCTGGTGCCAAACCCCCAAATATTTATACTCCAAAACCAGGAGGGTGTGCCTGGGCAAGAATTTTTTCGCCCTATCGTAGTGAGAAAAACAATTGTTTCGATGCCAACTGTTAAGGTCATGGTCAAGTGGGGGTGACCCCAGGATGCAGAGACGGGAGACAAGGTGGGATTACAAAAAAAGGAAAAAATGTAATTAGACAAAAAGGGACAACTAAGGGCGATGAAGCAGAAACGCACACCATGTAATCAGGACAAAAGAGCTTCCTCAGATGAAAGGGCCAGGGCACACTGAGCAAGGCAAGAGTCCAACACAAGAAATCTTTTTACCTCAGGGGGTGTAGGTAATAAGCACACAAGAGTTTAGGGAATTCAGGACAAAGTAGTAAAAACATACCGGTGAAGCAGGTGCATGCACGAGATGAGTTCGGGATTCAATAACGGGCAAGGCCAAGCTGTCATTGACGAGCCTAAATACTGCCGGGTTAATTGAAAGCAGGTGTGCCACAAGGTCCGCCCCTTGCCGAGGATGAAACACTGATAACACAGGTGCAGAAAAGGAGAAGGCAGGATAACTCTAAAACTCAACAGCGAACGAGCAATCCTAACTTTCAATGGTTGTTGAAGTAAAATTTCCCCTCGTTAGCACTGAGGTATTGTGTGGCAGAATGACCAAAATTGTCAGAGTCACCCACGTTAGCATTTCTTTCAGTTGTAAACAAAAGGCACAAAGGAGCATCTGTGACCAGAATGTTTCTAACTTCTTGTGTGGGGGGGGGGGGGGGGGTGCCAGGACCGGCTGCGAGATCAGCGACAGGTGGGTAGATAGCCCACCTGGGCCTGCTTGTCTAATCACCTGTCGCTC
The DNA here is from genome assembly GCF_033978795.1 of Nerophis ophidion. Classification (NCBI taxonomy): domain Eukaryota; kingdom Metazoa; phylum Chordata; class Actinopteri; order Syngnathiformes; family Syngnathidae; genus Nerophis; species Nerophis ophidion. The sequence continues at coordinate 44,310,214 of NC_084614.1, forward strand.
TGTTAAAAGGCAGCAGCTGGGGAGGAGAGAAGAGTTGGTGGTGGAGTTGGAGCGAGAGACAGAGACAGCCAGACACAGACAATTGCTGAAAAGCACCGGAGAGACAGAAATATTGCAAAATGAAACAGTGTTCTAAAACCCTGAAACGGAACTGTCATGTCAGTGCTTGGTGATCCGAAGAATCCACAGGGGAGAAACCTCCACACTCCTATTATTTGTTGCAGGGTAAATTGCAGTCTTTTTGGGATGTTTGAAAGGACAGTGTTGTATGTGGGCGACAGCTGGTGTCGCAGACCACCTCCTCTGTTCAGAGATGGTTTTTCAACGTTGACATAGGTGGCTTTCCTCAGTTCTTTTTCGTTCCATCCGTCCTCCTTGTCCAGTATCTGTACATTGTTGTTCTCTAAGAAGTGCTGGTTGTCCCTGATGTGCAGGTGGACAGCTGAGTCTTGACCTGAAGAGTTTGCCCGTCTATGCTGTGCCATGCTTCTGCTTAGTGGTTGATTTGTTTTCCCAATATGTGAATCAGTGCATTCATCATTACACTGGATAGCATACACCATTTGTGGGTGTGGGGTGTCCGGTCTTTAGGATGCATCAGTCTCCGTCTCAGGGTGTTGCCTGATTTGAAGTGTACTGGGATGTTGTGTTGGTTAAACAGTCTTCTGAGTTTCTCAGGTAGACCTGATACATATGGAATGACAATATTTTTGCGTGTGATACATTTTTCCTCCTCATCCACTCTGTTCTTGTTGTTTCTGGAACCAGATGGACTTTTCACAAACAACCAGCCGGGGTAACCACAGGTTTTGAGGGCTTCCCTCAAACGCCTATACTCTTTCTCTTAGGCCTGTGGGCTGGTGGGAACATTATCAGCTCTGTGTGGTAGGGTTCTGATAACGCCCAGTTTGTGTTCCAGTGGGTGGTGTGAGTCAAAAAGTAGGTATTGATCGGTATGTGTGGGTTTTCGGTAAACCCCGACACGAAGACGCTTGTTCTAATGTGGACATGAAGGCAACTTACGGTCTTTAACTTCTTCACGTGTGAACTTGATGATTTTGTCCACTGCGTTAATGTTCTCGGTGAAGACTTGGTGTCTGATTTTCACCCATGTGTCATCCACATAACTGTACCAATGACTTGGTGTTGTTCCCTAAAAGAACTCTGAGATTATTTTCCATGTCCTGCATGTAAAGTTGTGTTACTATTGAGGCAGTTAGTGGTCGATCCACAGCTTTGACAGTAGGATTGCTCGTTTGCATCATAGCAGTTATTTAGTTTCACTAGGATAGGGCGATACCATACTTGCCCAGACACACCCTCCTGGTTTTTGGGGTATAAATATTTGGGGCTTTAGTACCAGCCGCTAGACTGGATCTGACCAATCTAAGTCTATGAGCACGAGCGGATGAAGCCGACCCGGATGAGAGGCGAAACGATTTCTTATACAAACCAAACGGTCCAGTTGCGATCGATTAAATGCCCTGAGATGACATTAATTAAAAATTAATTAAGGACAATTCTACCATGAATTGATTAACGTGGACCCCAACTTAAACGAGTTGAAAAACTTATTGGGGTGTTACCATTTAGTGGTCAATTGCACGGAATATGTACTGAACTGTGCAATCTAATAATAAAAGTTTCAATGGAGTCATTTTCAATCAATGTTTTATTATATAGCCCTAAATCACAAGTGTCTCAAAGGGCTGCACAAACCACAATGACATTTTCGGTAGAGCCCACATAAGGGCGAGGAAAAACTCATCCCAGTGGGACGTCGGTGAGAGTGACAATGATGACTATGAGAAACCTTGGAGAGGACCCTGTGGGCAACCCCCCCCCCCCCCCCCCCCCCCTTAGGGGACCGAATGCAATGGATGTCGAGCGGATCCAACATGATATTGTGAAAGTCCAATCCATAGTGGATCTAACATAGCCGTGAGAATCCAGACCAAAGTTGATCCAATATAGTAGCGAGAGTCCCGTCAAAGTGGAGCCAGCAGGAAACCATCCCAGGCGGAGGCGGATCAGCAGCGTAGAGATGTCCCCAACCGATACATAGACGAGTGGTCCATCCTGGGTCCCGACTCTGGACAGCCAGTACTTCGTCCATGGCCACCGGACTGGACCCCCTCCACAAGGGAGAGTGGGACATAGGAGAAAAAGAAAAGAAACGGCAGATCAACTGGTCTAAAAAGGGGGTCTATTTAAAGGCTAGAGTAGACAAATGAGTTTTAAGATGAGACTTAAATGCTTCTACTGGGGTAGCATCTCAAACTGTTACCAGGAGGGCATTCCAGAGTACTGGAGCCCGAACGGAAAGATGTTTCAGAGCTCCAACCAAAACATTAGCTTTATAGTTAGAGATGGACTCTTTGTTTTTCCAACCATGGAAGCAAAGCAATTAGAGGCGAGACAGAATGAGTCGATATCGCTTGCCAAGGATGTTGAATTAATCTACAAAAAAATATGAAGAAGTTGCTGATAGTGTGTTTGACGGAGAAGCAGCTCTAAGGAAGTCCACTCTCCAACCGAAATGATATACACTATTCTTACTATTACTTTGTAAAAGTACTGTAGTTATTTGTACTACACTCTGTTGCATTGTTGTTCATACATTATTTGTTATCTTAAAAAGAAATAAAACATGAAAAGGCACTTCTTACATGTTGAAATTCTGTCGCGGTTCTCACAAGAGTAAATATGATGAACCTACAGAAATATCATCACAGGTGACACAATTTGTACCGTAAAGAAAGCAAACAACCATCCGGTACAAATCTAATATTTCCTTCGGTGCAGGTTTGTTTCGTTACTTATTGTTCTTTGGAGTTTGCTGCCGGCGCACTCTTGTTGTGTCCTTTGTGCATTTGGTGAGTACTCCCCTGCTCAAAAGGTGTCAACGACGTCATCCGTCCTCTCTATGGATATTTATAGAACATCGTTAGGTCTTCAAGCGTGAAGTGTCACTAGAGTGCGGTGATATCCTCCCTCTTCGATTCAACCTATTTATTTGTTCATTCATGATTTAGTTGAGCATAATTATAAAGAAAAGTCCAAGTGGGAAAAAAAGTATTTTGATGCTAATGACAATAACAATAATAATAATAACAATAATAGCACTTCAAAGTCCGAGTCCATGGTCCGGGTTGAGGAGGAGATCTTGCCCCAAGTGGAGGAGTTCAAGTACCTCTGAGTCTTGTTCACGAGTGAGGGAAGAGTGGATCGTGAGGTCGACAGGCGGATCAGTGCGGCGTCTTCAGTAATGCGGACGCTGTATCGATCCGTTGTGGTGAAGAAGGAGCTGAGCCGGAAGGCAAAGCTCTCAATTTACCGGTCAATCAACGTTCCCATCTTCACCTATGGTCATGACCAACATTCCCTCTGAGGTACGCGCCTGTGCAATTGCACACTGCTCACGCGTCCTCTGCGCACGGCAAATCTAGGTCGTCCAAAAAATCCAATAAAAAGATAAGCACATAACAGTGTGCACGTTTGCCGTCGCTCACATGTGCGCCACTAAATGCTCAAGGAGTTTTGGCTTTTGCTCACACATATGAACAATTGGAGGGAAAATTGGTCATGACCGAAAGGACAAGATCACGAGTACAAGCGGCCGAAATGAGTTTCCTCTGCCTTAGAGCAGTGTTTTTCAACCACTGTGCCGCGGCACTAGACACAGTCTGGTGTTCCGTGGGAGATTATCCAATTTCACCCATGTGGGTTAAAAACATTTTTTGCAAACTAGTAATTTAAAGTCTGCACATAATGTGTTGTTGTTGAGTGGTCGGTGCTGTCTAGGGCTCGGGAGAGTAATACTCTTCCATATCAGTAGGTGGCAGCAGGTAGATAATTGCTTTGTAGATGTCGGAAACAGCGGGAGGCAGTGTGCAGGCAAAAAAGGTGTCTTATGCTTAAACCAAAAATAAGCAAAGGGCGAGTGCACCTAAAAAAAAGCAGTGAAGCTTAGGGAAGGCTACGAAGAACGTAACTAAGACTGAACTGGCTACAAAGTAAACAAAAACAGAATGCTGGACGACAGCAAAGACTTACTGTGGAGCAAAGATGGCGTCCACAATGTACACCCGAACATGACATGACAATGAACAATGTCCCCACAAACAAAGATAAAAACAATACAATATTGTTAGTTGCTAAAACAAAGTAGATGTGGGAAATATCGCTCAATGGAAGACATGCAACTACGACAGGAAAATACCAAAAAAGGAGAAAATGCGACAAAAATAAGAGCGCAAGACAAGAACTAAAACACTAAACACACGGGAAACAGCAAACAACTCAACATAAGTCACGGTGTAATGTGACAGGTGGTGACAGTACACCTACTTTGAGACAAGAGCTATAGTGATGCATGTTTGGTTATGGTTTGAAGTCATATCCAACAATTGTGACGACGACTTATTACTGTCAACTGAGTTTTGTGTTTTAATGATTTCTGCTGGTGGTGTGCCCCTGGATTTTTTCAACACAAAAAATGGACCTTGGCTCAAAAAAGGTTGAAAAACACTGCCTGAGAGATAGGGTGAGAAGTTCTGCCATCCAGAAGAAGCTCAAAGTAAAGCCGCTGCTCCTCCACATGGAGAGGAGCCAGATGAGGTGGTTCGGGCATCTGGTCAGGATGCCACCCGAACGCCTCCCTAGGGAGGTGTTACGGGCACGTACGACCGGTAGGAGGCCACGGGGAAGACCCAGGACACGTTGGGAAGACTATTTATGCTGGTTAGCCTGGGAACGCCTCGGGATCCCAAGGGTGGAGCTGGACAAATTGGCTGGGGAGAGGGAAGTCTGGGATTCCCTGCTTAGGCTGCTGCCCCCGCGACCCGACCTCGGATAAGCAGAGAAAGATGGATGGATGAGCACCTTTCTTGAAACCCATGGACATGGGATAGTGACAGTGCAATGTACTTATAAAAAATGAGTAAGAATAAAAAATTTAAAAAAGTAAAAGTACTCTAAATATAGAAAGAATATACTTACGTGAGTAATTGCTAGGAGTGGAACGATTCGTTTTAAAAACGATTCGGTTGCATCATAATTCTTTGGACGATATTAGTTTATTCAGAACAAAAGTAAGGCTGTGAACAGTTTTTGCTCTATGGTCAGATGTATTATCATCCTGAAAAAATATGTCATCATCTACAAACATCCTTTCAATTGATTGAATAAGAAAAGGGTCCAAAATGTAAATGTGTGCTTTTATTGAAGCTGTCATGACAGTCAACTCATTTGTGAAAGAATGGGCCGCTCTCAGTGATTTCCAGCGTGGAACTGTCATAGGATGCCACCTGTGCAACAAATCCAGTCGTGAATTATCCCCACTCCTAAATATTCCAAAATCAACTGTCGGCCTTATTAAAGGAAAATGGAAGAGTTTGGGAACAACAGCAACTCAGCCACGTAAACTGACAGAGAGGTGTCAACGGGTGCTGAGTGATATCCATCCTGCAATGGCACCCCATAGTACACCTGCTGTGGACCTGTTTTTATGTTTTATTTATTTATTTTTTATCATGTTCTGTTTGTGTTGTGTTTGCTCGGTTCTCGTATTATCTTTTAACCTGCCCATTGTACAGCACTTTGGCTACCCTGTGGTCAATTTTAAATGTGCTCTATAAATAAAGTTGATTTGATTTGATTTGATAGTGCAAAGAGGTCACCGACTTTCTGCACAGTCAGGAGCTGCAGAGCTCCAAACTTCATGTGACCTTCCAATTAGCCCACGTACAGTACGCAGAGAGCTTCATGGAATGGGTTTCCATGGCCGAGCCGCTGCATCTAAGAAATACATCAGCAAGTCCAATGCAAAGCGTCGGATGCAGTGGTGTAAAGCACGTCGCTACTGGACTCTAGAGCAGTAGAGATGCCTTCTCTGGAGTGATGAATCACGCCTTTCCATCTGGAAATCTCATGGACGAATCTGGGTTTGGAGGTTTTTGCCACAAGAATGGTACATTTCGGACTGCATTGGGCCGAGTGTGATATTCGTTGGAAGAGGAATTATCGTGTGGGGTTGTTTTTCAGGAGTTGACCTTGGCCCCTTAGTTCCAGTGAAAGGAACTTTGAATACTCCAGGATACCAAGACATTTTGGACAATTCCATTCTCCCAACCTTGAGGGAACAGTTTGAAGCGGGCCCCTTCCTCTTCTAACATGACTGTGCACCAGTGCACAAAGCAAGGACCACAAACACATGGATGACAGAGTCTGGTGTGGATGGACTTGAATGGCCTGCACAGAGTTCAGGTCAGCACATGTTACAACAGCGTGGCTTCATTAAAAAAAAAAAAAAAAAGAGTGCGGGTACTTTCCTGGCCCGCCTGCAGTCCAGACCTGTCTCCCATCGAAACTGTGTGGCTCATTATGAAGTGTAAAATACGACAGCGGAGACCCCGGACTGTTGAACGACTGAAGCTCGACATAAAACAAGAATGGGAAAGAATTCCACTTTCAAAGCTTCAACAATTAGTTTCCTCAGTTCCCAAACGTTTATTGAGTGTTGTTAAAAGAAAAGGTGATGTAACACAGTGGTGAACATGCCCTTTCCCAACTACTTTGGCACACGTTACACCCATAAATTCTAAGTTAATTATTTAAAAGAAAAAAAGTTAATGAGTTTGGACATCAAATATCTTGTGTTTGTAGTGCATTCAATTGAATATGGGTTGAAAAGGATTTGCAAATCATTGTATTCTGTTTATATTTACAACTAACACAATTTCTCAACTCATATGGAAATTGGGTTTGTATGTATATATATATATATATATATATATATATACAGTATATATATATATATATATACTGGTTATCAGGTTGTTGGGAAGACAGACACTTGTGTAGAACGACAGCTTTCAGAGTTTTTATAATATTACTTGGGGAATATTAAAAACAAAATGGGGCCTCAAACTAAAATCTTGTTTAGGCCACAAAATGTATACATCTATTTGCACGTGCCTAATGACACATTTTTATCTTTCGTGAATGTTGTCAATAAAATCAAATTTCATCAAATTATCCTCGTATTTGGTAGACTTCACTACGTTGTTCTTTGAACTCCATCCTCAGGCATAGTTTGTAGCATCTCTTGGGTCTCACTGTTGGAGAGATGGTGAGAATTGAAAGTCAATTTCATCTTCATCATCGGTCTTGACGGAACTAAGAAAAACAATTCAGTGCAATGTCAATATGGTCTGTATTCATGTAGTGCTTTACTACATTGAGTACAGTTAGTGAGTGTGCCATACACTCACTGAGGCATCATTTACCCATCACTACTAAAAAATAGAGTTGTGTGCAGCACAGGTCTGCTCATCTTGGTATTTCGTAATGCCTCAGTGTTGTTTGATCATCACTATTAATACTTCTTGGTGAAACGGTCCCACTAAATAAATACATACATTTAAAAAATGGGAGTGATCCTACTACCGAATCAATTAATAATCCATCCATCCATTTTCTTCCACTTGTCCCTATTAGGATCGTGGGGGGTCGCTGGAGCCTTTCTCAGCTGCATTCGGGTGGAAGGCGGGGTACACCTTGGACAAGTCGCCACTAATTAATAAAAAAAAAACAATAGTCAGGTTACTATATATGTGAACAGAGAAGCATACACAATTTTCATTGGTCTGTCTTTAATAACTTTTAATAACAAAAACATTACCATACAAAAGTATATGTACAGTGGTTTATGGAAACTATATTTTATGGTTCATATTCAAGGAATGCAATTTGGGCTTTCAGTGGAGGATTTTTATGACTCAATGTCAATTTATTTTAAACTAAGGCAGATTGTTTTCTGGGGAAAAAAATCTAGTAAGTTTCAAACATTTAAGGACCATAAATAATACAAATACATGTTTTTGAATAGCAGTGCAATAATTCATTCAGATGAGAAAAATCACAGTTGACTGAGTTGAGATGCTGTATAGAACACTTGCAGGACAGCCTGAGATATTTCAACAGCTATAATTATGTCAATGCTACACCAAATATGAGGAAAAAAAAGTATAGAATTAAAAAAAAAAAAAAGCTAATACGAGATGACGAGGATTGCACAGGGGTGTCCTGATCACACTCATACTGTATATCATTTGGATATCACTATAGGAATACATTGTCTTAACTGGAAAATCTCCAACACAAGTAGTCCTGCAGCATGTTTACTAATTTAAAACTTATGATTTGTGCTGATATCATTTGCAAGTTGCACCGATCAATATATCGGCCGATACTCAAGACTCCAATATCAGTATTGTATCGGAAATGAACACGTATCGGGTCACACCTCCCTGGTATCCCTGCTGTGGGCTGCACGCTCCAACCTGCAGCCCCCTCGTGATCGCAGCAGTCCGTTGAGGTCATTACTACCTTGCCAGGTAGGATGTCGCCGAGTCCCCAGCGTCCGCCTCACTTTGTGGTAGTCCAAAGGTCATTGGTGGAGTTTAGGACTGTGCAACAGGATGAAAAACTCCCAGACATGCAAGCGTTAAGAGAGCCCAAAAACCAGCAATCATGTCCATGCAAGACTTCGCTTGCTTGTCAACATTAGCAAGTGCCGTCGTGTGTGTATTCGGGCATTACAGGGATGGTGGAATTCATCATATATATAATGTAGATAATATTTATATATACAGTGGGGCAAACAAGTATTTAGTCAGCCACCGATTGTGCAAGTTCTCCCACTTAAAATGATGACAGAGGTCTGTAATTTTCATCATAGGTACACTTCAACTGTGAGAGACAGAATGTGAAAAAAAAAATATCCAGGAATTCACATTGTAGGAATTTTATTTGTAAATTATGGTGGAAAATAAGTATTTGGTCAACCATTCAAAGCTTTCATTGATGGAAGGAGGTTTTGGCTCAAAATCTCATGATACATGCCCCCATTCATTCTTTCCTTAACACGGATCAATCGTCCTTTCCCCTTAGCGGAAAAACAGCCGCAAAGCATGATGTTTCCACCCCCATGCTTCACAGTAGGTATGGTGTTCTTGGGATGCAACTCGGTATTCTTCTTCCTCCAAACATGACGAGTTGAGTTTATACCAAAATGGATACATGGATGATACAGCAGAGGATTGGGAGAATGTCATGTGGTCAGATGAAACCAAAATAGAACTTTTTGGTATAAACTCAACTCGTCGTGTTTGGAGGAAGAAGAATACTGAGTTGCATCCCAAGAACACCATGCCTACTGTGAAGCATGGGGGTGGAAACATCATGCTTTGGGGCTGTTTTTCTGCTAAGGGGACAGGACGATTGA
>NC_084614.1:44324502-44397002 GCF_033978795.1 Nerophis ophidion
AGATAACAATATTTCACATCAGTGTGAGTTACAAAATAAACATTTCCAGAAGAAAAAAACTCCAAAAAGCTGAAAGATATTTGGTTTGAAGTAACTGATCGTTCATGTCCTTCTTTTCTATTCATAGTGGAGTAAATTATATTTATGTAGCATTGTAGAGGATGCCCTCTAGTGGGTTCTGCAGACCACCACACATTACCAGGAGAGCCCAGGATTCAGGGTATAACACTGTTTTATTGTCATATGATCGTGCCAGTCTTTTGCTTTCCAGCAAGGTGTCTGTTTGCGTCCGTTTCTCGCTCGCTATTTCTCGTTCCCGTTCCAACTCCAACCACGCGTCTCATCCCGGCTGCTTCTATTAAAGGCGGCAGGTGATTAGATAAGAAGGCCCACCTGGGCCATCTACGTACCTGTCGCTGTCTTTGAGGCCAGTCCTGGCACACCCTGTTCCGCGGCAGGCCCGCAGGCCATGCCCCCCTCCACAAGCGTATTTTCTCGAGACACTCAAAGCACTTTACAAAGTAAATCCCACTATCTTCATATTTAAGCTGCATTTAAAATAGTGTGGTTGTCGCTGGGAGCAGGTGGGTCAATTGTCTCGCCCAAGGGCCAACGGCAGTGACTAGGTTGGCAAAAGCTGGAATCAAACCTGGAACCCTCAAGTTGCTGGCACGGCTGCTCTACCATCTGAGCCAGCCCCCCATCCCCCGTTCATAAACTAAATGAAAATGTATGACTACTTAACTTACTCACGCTTCTCTTTATTTATTAATTTCAATTAATTTTATGAATTTATTAATTAGGACCAACCTTTTTGAAGTTGAAAAAATTAACTTTGAAACTGAAAAATCAAGTTTTGGTATTGAATTCAGGAAAAAATACATCAGTGCATTCAAAAAAACAAATAAGTGCACACCTTTTTTTCATGGTGCATGATTTACTGTTCTCAGGGTTTCTACAGGTAGCAGCAAATCTAATTTAATGCCATTTTTAAAAAGTAATGCCCATGTCTGCGGGCATGGGGTTATGATATACATTCAAAACCTTACATTTGCCTGCTCACACACACGCACGCACGCACGCACGCACGCACGCACGCACGCACGCACGCACGCACGCACGCACGCACGCACGCACGCACGCACGCACGCACGCACGCACGCACGCACGCACGCACGCACGCACGCACACACACACACACACACACACACACACACACACACACACACACACACACACACACACACACACACACACACACACACACACACACACACACACACACACACACACACACACACACACACACAAAATTGTACCCATTTGACAATGATAATGTTGAACAGTTTGTATTAACTTTTGCTATCTCGTGAATTAGAATTGTCTGGCAAGACTGTTTCATCTAAAAATGTATTTCTATTTATTTAACTTTCTGTAGTAGCATTCCGTGTTCTGACTTTGAGCAACGGCTGTAGACTACTATTAAATGATTACTATTAAATTATCATGATAATCATTATTGATATTATGCCTATTAAAAGGTTACACTTGTCAATCATGACACTGTACTTTCATTAAAATTGATCAAAGATGAACAGCAATTAGGCCCTCTAAAGGCCTACTGAAACCCACTACTACCAACCACGCAGTCGGATAATTTATATATCAATGATGAAATATTAACATTGCGACACATCCCAATACGGCCTTTTTGGTTTACTAAATTGCAATTTTTAATTTCCCACGAAGTGTCCTGTTGAAAATGTCGCGATATGATGACTCGTACGATGACGCGTGCGTTTGACGTCACCGGTTGTAGCGGACATTTTTTTCCAGCCCGATCCAAGCTATAAATAGTCTGCTTTAATCGCATAATTACACAGTATTCTGGACATCTGTGTTGCTGAATCTTTTGCAATGTGTTCAATTAATAATGGAGAAGTCAAAGTAGAAAGATGGAGGTGGGAAGTGGTGTATTGCAGCTGCCTTTAGCCACACAAACACAGCCGGTGTTTCCTTGTTTATAATTCCCGAAAGTGAAGCTTTACTATGGATCAGAGCGGTCAAGCGAACATGGTTCCCGACCACATGTCAACCGGCAGGTTTCGGTGAGAAAATTGTGGTAATAAGTCGGCTCTTACCGTAGTTATGAGCGGAGCTTGCCTCCTCCTGCAGCTGCGTGGACGTTTTCAGAAAAATACAGGTAATGCAATATTATTTGGAAAAATCCCAGTAAAATGCAATAAAAATAAGACGAGTCAATTGAACATCTTGAATAGGTTGTATTGAACATCCTCACAGTTGTTTAACATATTTACTGTACATAGCAAGTTGTCCTAGGTTTGTTGTTTAAGTGCCTTTCCATCCATCTATTTTCTACCGCTTGTCCATCCTGAGGTCGCGGGGAATGCTGGAACCTATCCCAGCTTTATTTGGGCGGAAGGCGTCGTACACCCTGGAAAAGTGGTCACCTCATCACAGGGCCAACATAGATAAGACAGCCAGCATTCATACTCACATTCACACACTAGGGCCAATTTAGTGTTGCCAATCAACCTATCCCCAGGTGCATGTATTTGGAGGTGGGAGGAAGCCGGAGCACCCGGACAGAACCCACGCAGTCACGGGAAGAACGTGCAAACTCCACACAGAAAGACCCCGAGCTCGGGGATTGCACCCGGGACCTTCTTATTGTGAGTCCCACACACTGACCCCTGTGCCAACATTTATGTGCCCTGTAAATGCGAAAAGTGTTTCCATCAAGCATTTGCGAAAAACGTCACAAAAACCAACTTGTGAGCGCAAAAAAAATGCTATAGCGATAGGTTTTACGAAATATGAGTGTTTCTATCACAAGTTTTTATAGCATAAAAGCGATATTTAGGTTTTGCGCATTTCTCAGAGTAATGGAAATCCAGCTACTACTTTTGCACATTTCTGATAAGACAAAAAGTTTTGAAAAAGTTTTGTTTTCTGTGGAATGTGAACGCAGACAATTATGAAAATCTTCATTGTGGTTGACTTCTCCAAAAGCTGAGCTTGTAAGGACAAACGTGCAGACTAAAAGAATGACATTCATAGAAAAAAAAGTATTTTTATGTATTAGACGTAACCTTACTTTTCTAGAGTGGCAGACATGCTTGGCTGAAACAGATAACAGACATGTGGTTTGTCGTAAAGCAATACATTTACTTCAACGAGATCATCCATTTTCTGCTCTTTCTACCACACTACACTCTTCTTCATGGCAGGACTCACAGAACTTTGAAGGGTTCAAAGGTGCTCTTAGAAGATTCATGTTGCCACCAACTTGTCTCGCTCTTTTTACACGGACAACTTGTTGTTAGCCCACACAAGGAAAAAAAGGCCCGCTGAGTTTGACCTGTGCAGAAACCCTGCTGAAAAGAGCATGACAGAACTCACATCGGACGATTGTGAAGAAGCGTGGAAATGTTGCCTGACTTTTATGAGTGACTTGTCAAACATCAAAGCGCCTGTGAAGCAGTAACACAGAAAAAAGGCGAACCAGCATCCTCTGAGAGGGACATTACTTCTCCGTCTACTTCTTTTTAAGTTACACATTTTGGTCCCAAAAAAATATACATTACATACATTAACAATAATATGAACAGTATCTATATATATATGTATGTATATATATATATATATGTATATATATATATATATATATATATATGTATATATGTGTATATATGTATGTGTATATGTGTAAATTTATATATATATATATATATATATATACACAGTCAAGAAAATAAGAATTTGAACACTCTGCTATTTTGCAAGTTCCCGCACTTAGAAATCTTGGAGGGATCTGAAATTTTCACGGTAGGTGCATGTCCACTGTATGAGAGATAACCTAAAAAGAAAAATCCAGAAATCAAAATCTATGATTTTTTAACAATTTATTCGTGTGATACAGCTGAAAATAACACCAACATTAGTATTTGGTAGAGTAGCCTTTGTTTGCAATTACAGAGGTCAAACGTTTCCTGTTGTTCTTCACCAGGTTTGCACAGAATGCAGGAGGGATTTTGGCCCACTCCTCCTCACAGATCTTCTCTAGATCAGTCAGGTTTCTGGGCTGTCGCTGAGTAACACAGACTTTCAGCTCCCTCCAAAGATTTTCAATTGGATTTAGGTCTGGAGACTGGCTAGGCCACTCAGGAACATTGATATGGTTCTTACGAAGCCACTTCTTGGCTTTTCCGGCTGTGTGCTTTGGGTCATTGTCATGTTGGAAGATCCAGCCACGACTCATCTTCAATGATCTGACTGAGGGAAAGAGGTTTTTGGCCAAAATCTCACAATACATAGCTGCAGTCATCCTCTCCTTAATACAGTACAGTTGTCCTGTCCCATGATTACTCCAAACACACATAGTGGAATTCTGACCAAAAAGGTAAATTTTGGTCTCTTTTCTCCACAAAACGTTCTCCCATTACTCCTCTGGATCATCAAAATGGTTATTGGCAAACTTAAGACGGGCCTTAACATGTGCTGGTTCAAGCAGGGGAACCTTCCGTGCCATGCATGATTCCAAACCATGACGTCTTAGTGTATTACCAACAGTGCCCATGGAAACAGTGGTCCCAGTTCTTTTCAGGTCATTGACCAAGTCCTGCGGTGTAGTCCTGAGCTGATTCCTCACCTTTCTTAGCATCGTTGAGACCCCATGAGGTGATATCTTGCATGGGGCTCCATTTCGATTGAGATTGACCCTCATGTTTAGCTTCTTTCATTTTCCATTGATTGCTCCAACAGTGGACCTTTTTTCACCAAGCTGCTTGGCAATTTCTCCAGAGCCCTTTCCAACATTAAATTGAGCTACAGCTGTATGAATAACATGCAACAAATCATTTCAAACCACAACAAAGCAATTACAAAAGGACTGCCTACCCCTAGACTAAACGACTCTGAAACCAATAAGGAATGTAACTGTCGCAAGAAACCTGTGTGCCCTCTCAACGGGGGGTGCTTACAAACATCAGTCGTTTACCAAGCAAAGGTAACAAGCAAGGACATTAGCACATCCGACACGTACGTAGGATTAACCGAAGGAGCGTTTAAAACCAGATGGAATAATCACAAGGCTTCCTTTAGAAATCAGACTTTGCGGAATTCTACAGAACTCAGCAAGCACATTTGGAACCTCAAAGACAATAATATTGAATATTCAATAACATGGCAAATTCTTGCATCCAGCACACCTTACAATAGTGGTAATAAAAGATGCAACCTATGCTTGAAAGAGAAACTGTTTATTATATATCATCCAGACCTGTCATCCCTCAACAAGCGCAGTGAAATCATTTCAACATGCCGCCACAGACGGAAACACCTCCTAGGTAACACATGAACCAATCACCACACCCTACACCTGCCTGTACCCACCCACTCTGTGCCCTATATAAACCATTGTATGTGAATGCTTCAATTAAAATCTCCTGATGATTGAGGGAACCCCTCATGAAACAGTTCTGTAGAGATGAAGTAGTCTTGTGATTTTTTCCCACACCTACATATTGCGCTCTACCACGGTATCGAGCACTATTCTCTGGATAATCCAATCAAAACATATATACATGTATATATATATATATATATATATATATATATATATATATATATATATATATATATATATATATATATATATATATATATATATATATATATATATATATATATATTTATAGTAACACTTTAGGATGGGGAACATATTCACCATTAAATAGTTGCTTATTAACATGCAAATAGTAACATATTGGCTCTTAATTAGCCATTATTAAGTACTTATTAATGCCTTTTTTTGCATGGCCTTATTATACTCACAACCGCCCTGAGATCGGTAGGTTGTGAGGTCAAACCCCGACCGAGTCATACCAAAGACTATAAAAATGGGACTCATTACCTCTCTGCTTGGCACTCAGCATCAAGGTTTGGAATTGGGGGTTAAATCACCAAAAATGATTCCCGGGCACGGCACCGCTGCTGCCCACTTTTCCCCTCACCTCCCAGGGGGTGATCAAGGGTGATGGGTCAAATGCAGAGAATAATTTCACCACACAAAGAGTGTGTGTGACAATCATTGGTACTTTAACTTCATACAACCAGTAAGCCATTAACTAAGAGTCTTCCCTCAATAACCGCAGAATTATTGCTACTTAGTAACCCTAACCCTTGTATGTTCCCCCCTTGTGTCCAAATAACTATAAATTTATTACTTAGAATATGTTCCTCGTACTCAAGTGTTACCACATACATACGTATATATATATTAAGTTAAAGTACCTATGATTGTCACACACACACACTAGGTGTGGTGACATTTGTCCTCTGCATTTGACCCATCCCTTTGATCGCCCCCTGGGAAGTCATTTATGGTGATTTAAGCCCCAATTCCAACCCTTGATGCTATATATATATATATATATATATATATATATATATATATATATATATATATATATATATATATATATATATATATATATATATATACATGCATACATACATAAACCAATATATAGTACATATATATACAGTACATATATATATATATATATATACACATACATGCATATATGCATACATACATAAACATATATATACAGTACATATATATATATATATATATATACGTACATACATATATATATATATATATATACATACAGTATACATACATATATACACACATATATATATATATATACAGTACATATAAATGTATATATACATACATACATATACATACATACATATACAGTACATATATATATATATATACAGTACATATATATGTATATATTCATACATACATATACATACATACATATACAGTACATATATATATACAGTACATATATATGTATGTATACATACATACATACATATACAGTACATATATATGTAAATATACATACATACATATACATATATACATACATACATTTATATACATATGCATATATACACATATGCATACATACATACATATACATAAAAACATATATATAATCCAATCCACTTTATTTATATAGCACATTTAAACAACAACATGTTTCCAAAGCGCTGCACAACAATTTTAAAAACATTCAAATACTATCCTGAGCTCCACCAATGACTGAATAAAAACCAAACAAACAAAATACATTTAAACCAATGTACAAACAATATAAAATAAATATGATTAAAAACTATTTTAAAGGGTAAAAACAATTAAAACAGTAAAGAGAAATCAACATTTTAAAACACAGAGGACAACAGAGGATCACACAACTCACATAGTGTTAAAATCCAGCGAATAAAAATGGGTCTTAATGGCCTACTGAAATTTGATTTTCTTATTTAAACGGGGATAGCAGGTCCATTCTATGTGTCATACTTGATCATTTCGCGATATTGCCATATTTTTGCTGAAATAATTTAGCAGAGAACATCGACGATAAAGTTTGCAACTTTTGGTGCTGATAAAAAAGCCTGGCCTGTACCGGAAGTCGCAGACGATGACGTCACAAGGGTGAGGGCTCCTCATGTGTTCACATTGTTTATAATGGGAGCCTCCAGCAGCAAGAGCTATTCAGACTGAGAAAACGAAAATTTCCCCATTAATTTGAGCGAGGATGAAAGATTCGTGGATGATGATATTGATAGTGAAGGACTAGAAAAAATAAATAAATAAAGTTTAAAAAAAAAGGCGATTGCATTGGGACGGATTCAGATGTTTTTAGACACATTTACTGGGATAATTCTGGGAAATCCCTTATCTTTCTATTGTGTTACTAGTGAACAGTGCACTAACACCAGCAGCTGACATGGCTCCCCAAACCATTGCTGACTGTGGGAACTTCACACTGGATTTCAAGCAACTTGGATTTTGCTCCTCTCCAGCCTTCCTACAGACTGTAGTGCCTTGACTTCCAAAAGAAATACAAAACTTGTTTTTGTCTGAAAACAGAATTATGGACAACCCTGCAACTGCCCAGTGCTTCTTTTCCATAGCCAAAGTCAGATGCTTCTTCTGTAGTCTTGAGTTCAGGAGTGGCTTGACCATGGGAATACGGCTATTGTAGCTGCATCTGTTGAAAAGCTCTATGGAGATGATGATTTCAAGCCCGGGATTGAACCCAGGACTACTAAGGACCTTTGTATTGTGAGGCAGATCCACAAACTCCTCTGCCACTGATACATTTTTTTTATTCAAATAATCATTAACTTTAGAATTTGATGCCAGCAACATGTGACAAAGAAGTTAGGAAAGGTGTCAATAAATACTGATAAAGTTTAGGAATGCTCACCAAACACTTATTTGGAACATCCCACAGGTGTGCAGGCTAACTGGGAACAGGTAGGTGCCATGATTGGGTATAAAAACAGCTTCCCAAAAAATGCTCAGTCTTTCACAAGAAAGGATGGGGCAAGGTACACCCCTTTGTCTACAACTGTGTGAGCAAATAGTCCAACAGTTTAAGAACAACATTTCTCAAAGTGCAACTGTAAAAAACTTAGGGATTTCAACATCTACGGTGCATAATATCATCAAAAAGTTCAGATAATCTGGTGATATCACTCCACGTAAGCGGCATGGACGGAAACCAACATTGAATGAGCGTGACCTTCGATCCTTCAGACGGTACTGCATCAAAAACCGACATCAGTGTGTAAAGGATATCACCACATGGGCTCAGGAACACTTCAGAAAACCACTGTCTCTAAATACAGTTCGTCGCTACATCTGTAAGTGCAAGTTAAAGCTGTACTATGCAAAGTGAAAGCCATTTATCAACAACATCCCCAGAAACGTCGCCGGCTTTTCTGGGCCCGAGATCCTCTAAGACGGACTGATGAAAAGTGAAAAAGTGTTCTGGGGTCTGACGAGTCTGCGTTTCAAATTGTTTTTGGAAATATTCAACATCGTGTCAGCCGGACCAAAGAAAAAGCGAACCATCCAGCCTGTTATCGACACAAAGTTCAAAAGCCAGCATCTGTGATGGTATGGGGGTGCATTAGTGTCCAAGGCATGGGTAACTTACACATTTGTAAAGGCACCATTATTGCTGAAAGGTAAATACAGGTTTTGGAACAACATATGCTGCCATCTAAGCGCCGTCTTTTTCATGGACGCCCCTGCTTATTTCAGCAAGACAATGCCAAGCTACATTCAGCACATGTTACAACAGCGCGGCTTTGGAAAAAAGAGTGCGGGTACTTTTCTGGCCGGCCTGCAGTCCAGACCTGTCTCCCATCGAAAATGTGTGGCGTATTATGAAGTGTAAAATACGACAGCGGAGACTGAACGACTGAAGCTCTACATAAAACAAGAATGGGAAAGAAAGTGTTGTTAAAAGAAAAGGTGATGTAACACAGTGGTGAACATGCCCTTTCCCAACTACTTTGGCAGGTGTTGCAGCCATGAAATTCTAAGTTAGTTATTATTTGCAAAAAAAAAAAAAGTTTATGAATTATATATATATATATATATATATATATATATATATATATATATATATATATAATAATGGATGGATGGATAATTTTTATGAGTCCCTTCTTTTGCAGTAGCTTTGAATATTAATTTTTGTAATCAGCCTGAACAAAACTTGGATCATAATCGTTGCCATTAACACATGCTTTCATATCATTTGACAACATCCATCAGGTTGAACTGTAAGTAAAATAATCGAATATGAATAAAATGTATTAAATTGTTAATATTTGAGTGGGCTCTGAAGTGGTAAATTTGGGCCTCGAGGTCAAAAAGGTTAAGAACCCCGGGTTATCGTGTCCTCATATGATGTGTAGTGTAGCATGTTTAGCTATTCCATGTCCTCAAATGATATTGCTACATGTAAGAAAGTTACTTTACTTGCCACCATGAATGCGAAGACTACAAACTGTATATTGTCCTTGTCAAATATGCTGGACACAGCTCGAATATATCATCAACATGCATAACCACAATATGATGATAGAACTAAATTCTATATTGGCAGCAAAATTATATCATTTATATTGTGTATAATGTGCAACCCTAGTTTTTACTTAAAATTACTTGTGATGTTTCAATATCAACGGTAGATTATCAGCAGGACTGAGTGTGAAAGTTCCTAATAACCAACAAGTGTTTCAAGCACACAAATTGCAAAGTCTTGATTCTTACCAGAGGACATGGAAATTAGTATTGAATGACTTTTGTTCCTGTTCTTAACGTCTCAAACATGCAAGCATAGACATAAACACACTCACACAAGCATGTTTTCATCTCTACTATCTTTGGGCCTTTCTACTTCCCATTAAGAGGGAACTTGAAGACGGACAATTTACGCGTTCCAGCTTTCATGGCTTCTCACTTTTCAAAACAAAAGATTATTCAGAGAAACGGACATGAAAGCCGTCTATTGTGGGAGTGGAACTGCCACCTAAAGGGTTTTATTGAAGGGTTAACAAATCTAAACTGAGTCGAGATGGCAGATGTGGTTTAAGACAATATTAATTATTCTTTAACTTAATTCATTTTAGGAATGTAACGATAAATTGTATTAATCATAACCGCAGTAAAACTTCGGTTTTAACAACAGGTAATCTAATGGAAAAAACTGTGATTGATAACCGTACATTGGAGCTTTGTTGACATTGCCGTTTTGGTGACTGCTGGTGATTTGGTGATGTCACTTCCTATTTGTTAGGAAGTGCTTTTTTGTCCTACAACAGGGGTCTCAAACATGCGGCCCGCGGGCCAACTGCAGCCCGCCAGACGTTATTATGCGGCCCGCGCTTTGATATGACAATTTAATGTTGGTGCGGCTCGCAAGTTTTCCCAGGAGACCCCTGAATTTCAGGGCACCAATTCTCTCGAAACCCCTGTCAATTTTTGCCAGATCAACAACATTTAGGGAGTGCCATAATGGCACTCCTTTTAGCGCCCCCTACATCCTGAATTGACAGCATGCAAGCCCAGTTGTATGTTGCATCTGGCCATGTGAGATGCATGTGTGTTTTTGCAAGATATATTTGATCAACAGCTACACATGTCACACAAGGGTGGCCGTAAAAAAACGTTTAACACTGTTACAAATATGTGCCAGACTGTGAACCCACACCAAACAAGAATGACATTCGTGTCGTAACACAACATAAACACACCAGAACAATTACCCAGATTCCCATGCAGACCTAACTCTTACGGGCTACAATATACACACCCCTGCTACCACCAACCCCCCACACCCCCACCCTCCCTATTTGCGTCGGCTGAGGTGTTGTATATTGTAGCCCTGCAAGGTGTTCTGGGTATTTGTTCTCTTTTGTTTAAGTTGTGTTAGGGTGCGGAGATTCTCCCAAAAAGGGTTTGTCATTCTTGTTTGGTGTGGGTTCACAGTGTTGCGCATATTTGTAAGAGTCTTAAAAGTTTTTTTACAGCCACCCTTAGTGTGACGTGTATGGCTGTTGAACAAGTATGACTTGCAGCCACTAACGTTGTTCTGCACAAGTCTCGCACAACATGATACACGTCCGGCACATTGGTTGTGTGATGTAAAAGCGTGCGCGATGACATGTAGTGGAGCAGTAGTCTTCTTTTGGGGTGCGCGGACCCCTGGAGGTACTTGAAGGTATGCAAAGGGACAAGTGAAATTGATTAAAAACATTCTAAAAAACATCAGCAATTCATAAATCATTTATACATATGATTATTAAATAATACTTCAAAGGAATATGAATGTAAGTTCATAAACTGTGGAAAAATAATCCAACAATCTAACACTCAGTGTTGACAGCTAGACTTTTTGTGGACATGTTCCATAAATATTGATGTTAAACGTTTCTTTTTTTGTGTAGAAATGTTTAGACTTAAGTTCATTAATCCAGATGGATCTCTATTACAATCCCCAAAGAGTGCACTTTAAGTTTATTATTACTTCTATGTGTAGAAATCTTTATTTATAATTGATAGGCACCAGCGCCCCCCGCGAACCCAAAGGGAATAAGCGGTAGTAAATGGATGGATGGATGGCATTTCTGTCAACAAAGATTTGCGTCAGCCTGCGACACATTTTGTCATTTTAATAGTAGGCTATAATAGCTAATACAGACATGTACATCATGTGTTGCTTTCATTATAACACTTACATATAGCTTTTAAGTTTTTGCGGCTCCAGACAGAAGTTTTATTTTTGTATTTTAGGTCCAATATGGCTATTTCAACATTTTGGGTTGCGGACCCCTGACCAAAGCCATAAGCTCGAAAAAAAGAGAGGTTTGGTCCGCAGTCCAGCATCTCATTGGCCTATGCTGGGCAACTTCTAATAACAATAAAGCAGCACTAACGTCAAAAAGGATATATCATGTAAAATCGAACATCCAAATTATTTTAACCCAATGTAGCCCCAGAGTCAAAACGTTTGGAGACCCCTGGTTTAGTGCAACTGCAGTCCATGCACCATGGGCGGCTAATAGGTAAATATTTTATATAAATCTTGAATAACTACAATAACGTTGCAAAGACAAAAATGACAGCACAAAAAAACATATTGGAGAACATATTGGCAACTTCCTGTAAGCAAGCTGTAGTGTCTCTGACCAGCTCCTGTGGAACTCAACAGTGTCAAAATATAAATTGTTTACATTTAATTGTACATTTAGGATTTTATTACATCATTACTATCTATAACATTTATTAGAGATGGGAAAAATTATTGATTCTCCGATTCATCACGATCAGAACATGGATGAATCTAAAATGAAGGACAAATGTCCAAATATCGTAAGTAATGCAATGCAACCCGTTGGCGACTTTTACGTCATCTTTGGTCAAGCTACGTCATTCGTGTGTGTAACACGATCACTGTCTAAATATTTTAATTCTTCTCCTAGAGTTGTTTTCTATCATCTGACTACCTCCGATACACAACAGCCACGTCACAAACCCATTTCCGCGCTGATCTGTGGCGTAGTAGTGACTTCCTTGTTCATTTAAAGAATCCGATCAACTTCCTTGGTTTCAATTTATTCAAATTCGCATGTGACATTGAGAAAACCTTCGGCCCTGTTTGCGTTTATACTGGAGTCTGATAAAGATCACATGTTACCTCTAATTTAAATAGGCAAGTGTAAAAAATCAGATCTCGAAAAAGTCCAATTTGCTCCACTTTTGCCTGCAGTGTAAACGTCATGGTTGACCACCTTCCTTTGCTCCCTGGTCGATAAATTGTTGATGACTTCAAACTTTCCTTCTTCCTTTCTTTCTTATTCCTTCTTCAAATATTCTTGGTGTTAAAAGTGTCAACATTCACTCTTTCTCTGTATTCTCTCAACCTTTCTTTTCCACTTTTTTTAATTTGATTTTAACACGGTGTCTGGATTCTTTCTCTCTGAACTGTACAATTACAGATAGAAACCAGCAGTACATTAAAAACATGTTTATTTACTTTAAATAGATAATTGAAACAACGATTCTTGAAAATAGTCACTTATTTGAAGACTTTTTTAGCACAATTATTTAAAAATGTTGTGATTAAACTACGGTCTATTTCATTTTGTCACTACTGAAATGATCGTGTCACCACAGGAACAACAATACTGCATATGTCATTAACCAAAGGAGGAGCCTTGTAGACATTGAGTTTGAGACCCCTAGACTAAAAAATACAAACAAAATCCACAAAACACCACTGAATAAAGTTGATGAATTAATTTGAGTATTTGATCTTCTACCAACCAGCCAGCAACCATTTAGACCCTAGATTTCATACACTTTTTCATCAATGATTTTCTCCAAAGCCTTTTACTGAATTTCCATTACCAAAAAACATTATTGTCTCTGAATGGGACCACGGGAAACTAATAATCGTAACACTAATAATACAGCACGATGCCTTAAATACACACTTAAAGACATATTTTCACTGTTAAATTTCAACTTATTTAGTCTATACTATTTCTCAATTGGAAAAAATCAATTTGGTGGACATTTTGCTTGGATTACTGAAATTAAAGATATCTGGGATTTCCATGACCTTTCAAAAACTTCTAAAAAAAAATGTTTTCTATAATTTTCCGAAAAGCTGGAAATTGTCTTTTCTTTTCTTTTTTAAACTACACAAAGTCTCTCAACCCCATTCTGTCATAAACACATGCATGAGTCCTATTTAAACCTCTCCACGACCAAGGCAAAACCAACAAGCTGTCAAAGGGCCTTTGAGGAAAAGATTGTAGACATACACAAGACTGGAATGAACTACAATGTCACACCTACAAGAAGCTGGGTGAGAAAGAGATCAAGACAAGATAAAAATCACCTGCACTCTGTGTAGTAAATATGAAATGTTAGTCTTAGGTTGTGGACATACAGTATTGTACTTATTATGACGTTATATAGACTGGCATGCGTAGGGTAAGAGGAGACGGACAATAAAACTTTTCCAAAAACCGTACGAACAATTCTATTCTCTTTCTGGAGTTATCTATGTTCATCCTCTTAAAAAACAATGTTGCTCTGTAATAAACATTTTGTTTTCAGATAGTTAAAACAAAATAGATACATCACCTGAATTTTATGAACAATGCTGAGGTGTCTTTTTCTTACCATTTGACAAGCAAGCCATGTTCAAGAAAGTTCTTCAGGTTGGGCAGTGTTTGCTGCAGGTCTGGGGTGGTCAAGCCGTGTTGATATCTGAGCTGTGAGAGAAAAGAAAACACATATTGACATGAACTCTTACCCACCGAGGATGACATTCCTTTCCAATGACACTTTCCATCTTTCACATCAAACTATGACTGTTCTGCAAACACAATGGATATTCTTCCCTGATAACGCTTGTGTACAGCATTCAGTAAGGGTGTTGGGGGAGATGTTAGAGGCAAGTATAAACAAATACAGCAGTAACACATCTGGATATAATGAGAGTAAAGGTGAACATCAGAATATTTTATCTTTCTGCCCGGACTAGGGGAGGTTAGAATCGTGGCACAGTCATTTTACCAAAATAAATATTGGGTGTAGAGTTTTGAGGACAAAAAATAATTTGTTCAATTTTGGAATACGGCTGCAACATAACAACATATGGAAAGGACCTATCACATTTTAATAATGTAATAACCTTTCATGCTAATTCTTTCTTGTAACACGTTGCAATTGTCTGTGTTCGTCTAAAATATAATTTCCGAATTAGAGATCATTAGGTTTTGTTCACATCGTAGACTGATTTGTTCACAAATTTAAGAGCAAATGTTCAACATAACCAAATATGACAAATTAAAATTACCCTAGACTTAACTGTACCTGCGTGATGATATCTCCGGCAGCACTTTACTAAATATATACAAAAACAGAGTTCGGTAGCCAATCCGAAAAACATTGGCTACCAAACTTCATTTGATTGCATAAAGATGGTCACCTTGACAAGTTTGGCAAGTTTAGAAAGTGTTGGCTGAGCATTTAACAACAGCAAAAAAACCCTGAGACAAGACACCGTTGTTTTGATTAAGAATGGGAATAATGATCATATCGATATTGACTTTGAAAGTGTGTCTTCAATCAAACTGTTTCAAGATATGATTTATTCAAAACATTTTGAAAAAGAAACCGGCTGAAGGACAGATGCTGTTGTGAAATGTGGGTATTATTTATTGTCTGTGAAAAAAGCTGTGGAGGCTGTCATCACATGGCTCAGTTTGACGTCAGTCACACTTCGCAAATGTAGGTCAAGTACAGGTTAACATATTAACATTGTTTTTGCTGTCTAAAACATACCTAAATAATTTTGTAATATTGCTAGATAGCATCAGGACCTATTGAGGATTAGCAATATATAATGGCAAAACATATTTGTCAAACAGATTGGACATTTTTCCCATTTAATTTTTTTCAGTTTTAAGAATCACAAGCTATTCATTAACCTAATGTTTAGAACAACATAATATTCGTTGTGAAAGTAACTATGTGAATGATTACAAATATGGGTTTTGATGAAATGGGTTTTGATGAAATAATAATGTTATCATATAGTATGATATCAAACACAATTTAAATGAACTCTGATTTAAAATGTATGGTTTTCTTATCATTATAGCAAAACCTGTCCAATATTGACATTGTGTCTCACAAACATAAAAAAAAAAAAAATCAAGTACATTTACAGCAATTGGTAATACATCTCAAGTGAAAATAATCATTTTATTCAATTAATATTTCCCAAAGATGCCCTGTATTCAATTTCTTTTTTATGTAGTACTTCACACTTTGGTATTTGTATACATTAACAATTTTGTAAAATGGTTAGAAAATAGTGGACTCATTTAAACACCTGGGTGTTGACCTCAACAACAAACAGGACTGGATTCACAATTCAAACATTGTGTGCAAGAAGGGTCAAACACCTCTTGATGAGACTAAGGTCCTTCGGGGTGTGCGAGTCACTACTACGCACTTTTTATGACACTGTGGTGGCTTCTGCAGTGTTCTATGAAATCGTTTGCTGGGGTGAGAGCAGCACGGTCAGAGACAGAAACAGAAACAGACCTAATAAACTGATTAAAAGAGCTGATTCAATCCTATGCTGCCCACTAGACAGTCTTGAGAAGTTGACTGACCAAGTTGACATACATAATGTCCAATCCCTTTCAATCCATACATGGCACTGTGAAAGCCCTGAGTTTCTCCTTCAGCATCAGACTTTTACATCCACAAAGCAAAAAGGAGCGCTATTGCAGGTCCTTTCTACCCGCAGCTTAAAGGCCTACTACTACCGACCAAGCAGTCTGATAGTTTATACATCAATGATGAAATATTAACATTGCAACACATGCCAATACGGCCGGTTTAGTTTACTAACTTGCAATTTTACATTTCCCGTGGAGTTTCTTGTTGAATGATGACGCGTGCGCGTGATGTCACGGACTGTCAGGAAATATTAGCGCAGCACCATTTACGGCTAAAAGTCGTCTCTTTTCATCGCGAAATTAAACAGTATTCTGGACATCTGTGTTGCTGAAACTTTTGCAATGTGTTCAATTAATAATGGAGAAGTCAAAGAAGAAAGATTGAGTTGGGGAGCTTTAGCCTTTAGCCACACAAACACACGGTGATTCCTTGTTTAAAATTCCCGGAGGTGAAGCTTTACTTTGGATCAGAGCGGTCAAGCGAACATGGTTCCCGACCACTTGTCAACCGGCAGTTTTCGGTGAAAAAATTGTGTTAAAAAGTCGCCTCTTACACAGGAGTGTTCTACTCTACTTAAGGACATACTGCAGAAAAGATGATCAACGATCATTTGTATGAGAGTGCTCTATTACTTTTAGGAATCTGCTAGAATTTTTTTTAGTTCCTCTCAAGTTTTGAACTGAATTTGTGGGCCGTCCTGATTTATTTCCCGGGCTGCCAGTTGAATAGCCCTGGTCTCCAATCTGATCATGAAAATCACAAAAAGTAAACCTCATGGCTGTGGACCAGAACAACACCTGGCTTGCCCTGGAAGCTTTCATTGAGTCCAATGAACCCCTGATTGACTTCCCTGGGGTTTGTAAAATCTATATGTGCTATTAAACCCCCCAGCGGACAGAAGTGTACTGATTATATGTCACTGAATAATTGCACTTGGCATAGGTCAATCATGAAAAGTTACTGAAAAACGTGATTTAGTGCTGCTATGTTTTAACCTTTTGGCACATGAAATTCAACATGGGTATATTTAGAATCCTGGATTCACCATTTTGCCCATCTGAAAACAGAGTAATGTGCCTTGTTAGCGAGGCTCCTCTCATCCTCCTTCAAATCATCAGCAATTAACCTCAAATTGTCTGCAGCCTACATTTGTGTTCTGATCTGAGATTGATTGACAGTGACACTCAGACAACGATAACAGGTTTTGTTAAGTCTTGTACAGAACTCGGCATAAACAATAATAATGGATGTATGCATGTAAGAATGTGCTCTGCTATATGGCAAGTCAATCATTCAAGTCCTCGCGGTCATACCAAATGAATGCTCCACCCACACATCCCGAGTGGGATTCCAAGCAGTGAAGGTGTTGAGACAAAAAGATGTGATCAAACACGAGGAGACCAGATCCGTTTCACTATGTCATCATGTGAAAAAGCCAGTGGGTGTCCCAGCTCCACCCTCTCTGACAACGTCTTCTCACCTTTCAGCTTCCCTCAAAGGGAAAGAAGAATTTCTTACCACAATCTGGTTAGCCCTTTGACAAAGAATCCTGCGAGCAGCTTGAAATCGCACTTATGTGGACATACATACATGCATGGAAACATGCTAGCATTCAGTATTAGGATGAATGAAAGGGAAACTCGGAATTAAAGGCAGTCTCAATTGGAATACAGCAAGGCATTTTGTGTAATCTGGTCTACACTTTAAAGGCCTACTGAAACCCACTACTACCGACCACGCAGTCTGATAGTTTATATATCAATGATGAAATATTAACATTGCAACACATGCCGATACGGCCGGTTTAGTTTACTAAAATGCAATTTTAATTTTCCCGCAAAGTTAAAAACTATGTGGAATGATGACGCGTGCGCGGGACGTCACCGGTTGTAGCAGACATGTTCTTCCAGCACCGCTCACGGCTAAAAGTTGTCTCTTTTCATCGCATAGTTACACAGTATTCTGGACAACTGTGTTGCTGAATCTTTTGCTATTTGTTCAATTAGTAATGGAGAAGTCAAAGAAGAAAGATGGAGGTGGGAAGCGGAGTATTGCAGCTGCCTTTAGCAACACAAACACAAATTAATGGGGAAATCGTCGCTTTCTCGGTCCGAATCGCTCACGCTGCTGGTGGCCATGATTGTAAACAATGTGAGGATGTGAGGCGCTCCACAACCCGTGACGTCGCACGCACATCGTCTGCTACTTCCGGTACAGGCAAGGCTTTTTTATTAGCGACCAAAAGTTGCGAACTTTATCGTCGATGTTCTTTACTAAATCCTTAAGCAACAATATGGCAATATCGCGAAATGATCAAGTATGACACATAGAATGGACCTGTTATCCCCGTTTAAATCAGAAAATCTAATTTCAGTAGGCCTTTAACACTCAGGAGTCTTTCTCTGGATTCAGTTTTTTATACCTCATTTATACATGATTAATGTAATGCAATGTTTTACAATGATTCTGTGTCAGACTGAACACATCAACTGCCATGTCGACAACAATACACTCCCTCATGCTGGTGCAAAACATTCTGGTTAGCACTTAGGAGTCTGAATTGTACCCCTTGAGTCACTTTGCGGCCACCATCGGTTCAACTCCAACTCCGAACTTAATCTGCTCCATTTGTGGCCAACAGTTTATTTTTTTATTTGCCTTTGGCATGTTGTAAAACTAAAACTTTAGACTCAGATAACAACATAATGAAGGAGCATTAAGGCCACACACAAAATTAAAAAAAAAAAGGCTGTGTATATTACACCAACTCATGATTTAATTTGATTCCGATTCTCGGGATAAACATTGGATTCAGAAAGGATTCAACATGATTATCAATTCAACGTGCTTCTTGTAATATATTACTTTGGATATATCCATCCATCCATTTTCTACCGCTTATTCCCTTTCGGGGTCACGGGGGGCGCTGGCGCCTATCTCAGCTACAATCGGGCGGAAGGCGGGGTACACCCTGGACAAGTCCCCACCTCATCGCAGGGCCAACACAGATAGACAGACAACATTCACACTCACATTCACACACTAGGGCCAATTTAGTGTGGATATAAATTTTAATAAAAACTTTTCAAAACAGGTTACAGATACCTCTTCTTGGCTGCGGCTGTATATGCGCGGCAAGTTAGCCCAGAGATGGCCTAAACATTTTTTGGGGAAAAAAAAATCTAACTTTAATATGTTTTTTCGATTCAAAATACGTACTAAACATACGACTCGCGATTTGGATGTGAATCATGTTTGAAAAAAGTTGAAAAGTTAGCATAGCATGCATATGTTGTTCATTTAACGTAATGCACCACATATGTTCTGAGCTCACGGACTGGCTTGTGTTCTACTATATCTTCTAGTACATGGCGACTACACTACCCTCCAAAAAAAAAAAAAAAACCCCACAAATCTTTGAATACATTTTTTTTTTTTTAATTCAGATTTTCTTTTTAGGGTATACAAATAGACTTTGTGCATGAAATATTGGAACAATAAAAAATATTTCTCAACATGTCTTAGTCCATCCATCCATCCTCTACCACTTGTCCCTTTTGGAAACACGGGTGATGCTGGAGCCTATCTCAGCTGCCTTCGGGCGGTAGGTGGGATACACACTAGACAAGTTGCCACCTCATCGCAGGGTCAACACAAATAGACAGACAAGATTCACACACTAGAGCCAATTTAGTGTTGCCAATCAATCGATCTCCGGGTGCATGTCTTTTAAAGTGGGAGGAAGCTGGAGTACCTGGAGGGAACCTACGCAGTCGCTGGGAGAACATGCAAACTCCACAGAGAAATATCCCGAGCCCAGGATCGAACCCAGGACCTTCATATTGTGAGGCACATAAACTAACCCCTATGTATTTGTTTTATTTTTTAGGGTATACTTTGTGCATTAAATATTGGAACAATAAAAAGTATTCCTCCAACTTGTCTTAGTCCACCAAGGAAAACACATTTTGCACGGTGGCCTATTTCTCGAAGAAATCATAGGTTGTAGTGCAAGCACGTTTACTGAGAAATTTTCGGTGTCGTCAAACTCCATCAAAAATCTGAATCTTTGACTGGGTTTGGAAGTTAAGAGAATATGGGACTATGCAAAATCTTCATACTGAAGTTCTGATGGACACTTATTCCAGGCAGAGGGCGCGTGCTCGTACAGAAGAGAACATTGATGCTGTACGTGACACAGTGGAGGAGCTTCCGTGGGGGCAGTGATTTAGTGTGCGACCTGTGTCCCACTCCAGATTTCAATAGCTCTTGGTGATGTAAATCAAGCAATTGCTACCCTCTATTCAATCAACAACCAGATTAAAACATAAACAACATTGTGTTTTTATTATGAGAGAACTACGTTAAAAAAAAAAATGGGCCTTTAATCAAAAGTTCTACAAAAAGGATTTGACGGGACGACTGCAGGTAAGACACTCCTAAGGAGTTTGCGTACATTGAGTTTGAAGTGTTGCAGCCTCAGGTTGAGAATAGGATGACTGCGAGACAGTCACACATTTTCAATACTTTTCACAAGTCCCGTAAATTGAGACATCCTGCATTGCTAACGGTCAGCCTCTCGTTTCGAAATGCGTGTTTTGTATGGGTAATTTTGAACTTATTAAGTGGAAGGCACAGTGTGAAGAAAGCAGTGAGGGGCAGGCTGTCTAGGCATGTCAATCAAACAACTATGTGGATGGCCAGACCCACCAACAGAGAATATGCAAATCAGGTCAGCATCAGCGTGTGGAGCACGAGCGTTAGCAATGGAAAAAAGTGATAAAATCATGATATGCACAGCTAAAAAAGTAAGTGCAGTTCATCAAAGACTGACACACCAAAATATTTCTGGGTGAGTCTGGTTAAGTTTAGAGTGAAATTTTCTCCGATCATTTATCCATTTCACATGCAGGGGAATATGACGTGAAACAACACGAGCATTGCAAGGCTCACAAACATGTGTTGCTCAAATGGGAGCTTCCCAATCTATGCATACGTTCCATCTAAAACACAAACACTATTTAAACACAGATGAAGTAAGGGCAGCTGAACTGCTATGAAACACTCCCTGTCATGTTTCATGGACAAAACTTAGAAACAAAAAATAGCCAGGTGCTGTAGCTGCTTTAACTTTGGTAATATGGACAAAACTGAAAAAATATAATTTTATTTATAAGTTGTTTTCTTCTGGGCCGGTTTTGATTTGTATTTTAGGTTTTATTAAATATTTTATGTAGTGCCTTTATTTGGCATTGTCCGGGGAGGCAGATCATTTTCTAATGCATTTTAATGTAGTTAATCTATGTAAACTGACTGAGTTTTACTTTGTTCAAATATTCAGCCTATTTAGTCAACTACACTACATGTATCTTAAATTAAACATCTACCTGAATATGTGCTTTAGTAGAACAAACAATTTTATTGTTTGGAGTTTTACCTGTTGTAATGCAGTTTTCTACCAGTAGAATTTAAGTTAGGACAGTTGAGATTTATTTGTTAAAGTTCCCTTTCTGTAATGCTTTGAATTACAGTGAAATATTTATACCTGGAACATAATATCTGCATTTTTTTTAAGAAACAGCTTTTTTTCTTCAGATTTTTTTATAATTCTAGTTTCACGCTCTGTATTGACATTCTCCAATGTAAAGCTCAAATATTAAATCAGGAGAATATTGTACATATTCACAGACTAAATTTGAAACTATTTCACTTAATAGAAATATGTCCAACAGGAGAAGCAGTTTCATTCATTTGTTTTATTAGTTAGAACATAAATGTGCATGAGAGCTTCATGCATTTTGAATTTTTTTAAAACTTTTTCACATGAACAGCTCTTGGCTACAGAAACTAATTTGGGATTTTAGATAGGTAAATATAAATTCATATTTTCCTTTTGATTCATGTATTCAGCCGCAAAAGACCTGAGCTTTCAATTGCAATATACACAAACAGTTTACTTTCAAGTTTTCAATAGAGTCTATTAGAGTTTCTAAATTTGTCATTTTATTGAACTTTGCCCAGTATTTCAAACTTGTGTTCAGGTTGGTCCTGTGGGCAAGACTGTGCCGTCATCTGGTCAGGCATTGAGGTCTAGTCTGAGCCATCAATGGTTTCTGTGTGTTTTGGTGGTTTTTACATCATTCCATGGTTAGCTGGGCTTTAAAAGAGTTCCTACGGTCCACTTATTTCTGTCTTGAGTCGCTTTTGATCAAATTTGACACTGGTTGTAGCTTTGGTGTCTCACATATATGTATCAATTGCTGTCGAAAGAAATTGAAGCCCTCTGACAGAATGCAGCATTATATTAAGAGTCCTGGATTCCAAGGTTGATTCCTGATAGCTTTGGCTTGAAAACAATAAGTCCACCGTATGTTTTTATCTTTGCAAATACACAGACATAGTATTTTATTTAGTTTACATGGTCAGAAGAGGTGCAAGAAACAAGATGAAGTGAGAATGGACGAATGTGTGTGTATGCGTGTATCTAAAACACGTTAGAATGATTTTCGGTTTTATTGGACAACGCCCAAACTACTGCGCCAATGAGAGCCAGCAAGGAGCACAAAAGCACATGTGCAGAGGGACCATCAAGAGAGAACACGCTAGACTTTGTAGGGGATGGTCTTCTCTCCAGCGCCGTTATTGCTACTATGTGTACTTACTCCATTTGTAAAACAAATTGTTAATCTGTAATTCTATTCACCTCACCTTATTTAGAAAAGCCATTAGAAACAAAAGATAATTGTGCCTTGTAGTTGGGTAATTTTGAACACAAGCAACGGAATGCCTTGCAGAAAGAAAAGTGCAATCTTAAAGAAAGCGCATCAGGACATAGAAAAGAATAGATCTGATCAATCTAGGGCCCTGTCCAGATTAAACCGGATAACTCCGTAAATGAATTAACTCTGTATGGCCTTATTGATCGTTTATAAAAGGAGTTCGGAGAGGAAATGACATCAGGGTAAGAACGCGCCACAGCCAGCTTCATAACAACCGGGTTTCAACTCGGAGGTAACCACTACAAAGATGGGGGCAAATCATCCAAACATGCCTGTCTTTCTCCTTTTTCTACATGTACAGACAATTGGAAAAATCACACATGAATACCTTAAGAGAAAGAAACGCGTGATTGCAGCTATTTTGGATACAACCCATCTCAGACAGCAACATAGCTATGTTGAGCGACAGTTTTGGATGAGGCCTGGAAAAACGGCAGCCTGGTGGGAAATGTTTGTCAATGAGTGTGTTGTGCCAGAAGAATGGCAAGAGATTTTTCGAATGTCCACGTCAGCTGTGATTCTACTTAGCGGAAAACTTTGTCCATTTGTCAAAGGGGAGACAACGAGAATGCGGGCTCCCGTATATATGATAAAAAAAGGTAGCGTGTGCTTTGTATTACCTGGTTGACGAGGGAATACTACGGAAAACAGCGAATGCATTTGGACTGGCAAATCAGACTGTATCAGTGATTGTCCACCATGTATGTAGAGTGATTACTCAACGTCTAGTTTAGTACTCCATAAGTACTGTGAAGCGGCTATCGAGTACGACTACCAATCTCAGCCTCCAAGCAAAGGCAGGATTGCAAGAATGGACAATGAAGGTGAAGGTAAAAAAGTGAGGAGTGTCCTGACCAGATATCTAGATCCCTAGATTGCTTGTTGTACAATGTTCTCTATTACATTGTTTACTTTCACACTTTCATTAAAGACAAATTCATGTATGATGGCTCAGGTGTGATTCACCACAATAGGGCTAGTCTAACAGCTGTTGATGGTGAGCAAGCAAGGTTTACTGTTAAAAGAAATGTGGCAATAGGCTACATTGAAGTACCGGTTAAGGATACAGTTTCAGGTCAGGTGACTATGACGTAATACATGCGCGTCTGCATCGCGTACTCCATCGGACGGAGGGGGCAGGGTGTCGTAAGCGATGACATCAGAATCGGAATCAGAAATACTTTAATAATCCATTGTGTGTGTGGACAGTAGGGGTTAGATAAGATAGTTAGATAGTACTTTATTCATTCCGTCAGGAGAGTTCCTTCAGGAAAATTAAAATTTTCAGCACAATCCCATTCAAGATCAGACAAACATTACAGGGAGACAGAACAGGATCGCTGACGGGTCTGCCGGCTTCCAGCGCCCCTTACAAAAAAAGACGAGATACAGGTAAACAAGGGGGGGGGAATAGAAGATTAAAATGAAAAAAAAAAAAAAAAAAAAAATCGGTCTTAGCCTGTGCCTTGGAGAGGGGGTGCAGACGGAGGCCAAGGGGAAAAAAAATAAAAAAAATACAACAACTAATAGCCATAGTACACGTACGGGTGTAACGGTACACAAAAATTTCGGTTCGGTACGTACCTTGGTTTAGAGGTCATGGTTTGGTTCATTTTCCGTACAGTAAGAAAACAACAAAATATGCATTTTTTGGTTATTTATTTACCAAATTTGTAAACAATGGCATAACATACATATACACACAGAGAACATTGCCAGGGTTAATGTGGTAAACATGTCTAACATAAAAACTAAACAAGATAAGGCTCAGAATGGTTTCTTGACAAAACCTTTGTACATATAAAGTGCTTTTTTTGACTGATTGATTGAGACTTTTATTGGCCTGGCTAACTTGGCAGTAAGAGGATATATGGGCTCATTGTTCTTCCACCACAGAAGTGGGTCACAATCTAGTTTTTAATGCAATATGGACCCAAATCTGCTGCTATAAAAACATTTGTTATTGCTTTAGCCCTGCCTGACTCGCCGAGGAGAGGCTGCTTGAATGCGGTGGTGATGCTTCAAATGGGTTAGCATGTGTTATGTTAGTAGTGTATGTGTGTGTGTGGCCCTTTAATATGTGACAGCATTTGGGGTGAGTGGCGTCAGTAAGTGTGTGGGTGAGCAAGGTGAGGGAGCGTTGCGTGAGTGGCTGGTGTTTTGTTGGATTGGCTGTGTGCCAGACCTCAATAAAGCCACGATTTGCAACTAATCGCCAGACTCTTCATTAACCTTTGAGTCCGGAGCTGTGGAGACCCACTGCTGGATAGAGTGAAGGGTGTTGCCCCCGAAAATACATCAGCCCTGGAGGAGTGTCTCCCCTGCTCTCCTTGATTACGGTCTGGGAGCCGGAAGCAGGAAAGGTGCAACACATGTTTGACGTGTTGTCAGAAGCAGCAGCTGAACAATATCGGCAAACCTCCGTCCTCCATTGTTGTATCGCGTAGCCAAAGTCTTCCCAAACGGGAGATCTTAACGAGGCAGGAGGGTCTTCCAGCTCTGGCTTTTACATGTTGTCGTAGCTCAGTCGATGCTAACATGTGTACTCGTTCGGTACACCTTCAAACCGAACCGAAATACAAATACACGTACCGTTATACCTGTAGTGGACAGGGATATGGTTAGGTGGGTTATATCCTGTATAAACTTAGTGTAGAGGCAGCCTAAGTCTATGATCATGAACTGATGATGCCTACTGTACTTGGATGGGAGGCAAAACGTCAACAAACCAAACAGCTCTTTTGCAAACGATTGAATGCCATGACGCATACAACATGAAAAGACTTCTCAGTACAACGAGAAGAGAACATACCAGATAAGAACGATAGCCACATTTTTGAAAGGAGGATAAAGCTACATGATTTTTTGGATAAACAGGGCAATCAACGACTGAAAGATGTGAGCTTGACTGAACTCCACATTAAAACAGGACTCATTCCAGGAGGGGTAGAACAAGATTAGATGGATATTGCCTCAAACTATCGTTTCATTTTCTTACATTGTATTTGGAATCTGGTAGCAATCAGCTAGCTAGCATTATTAACTGTCATATATGTTTCACTTTATTTGGAAAATCCTTATAGTCAGGACATTTTATCTTTAACACTCTTTGCTCAGCCCTTCTTTCTGTGGTAATGCAACACTGGTGTTGTGTTTTTACAGTCTATCCGAGTCCAATTTGAACGACATTGTTCCGTCCCATTACTTGTTGTTACATTTTGTGGAGTATCACATTGCTGCCAAACTCAGTCAACAGATTTACATAATTACGAGAAAGGTTGCGTGAGATCAGGAGGAAATTCAGTTAACGAGAGACCCGGTGACAAGAAGCCAATGTTAGTCCTCAGTCAGTCATAAAGAGCTCTCCCAGGTGTTGATTGTTTGGTCTTTTAAAATGCAAATCATTGAAGAGTTGTAATCATTGTGAATGGCAGAGGGATCAACTGGAAGAGGCACAATCATGGAAGGTTACGCTGACCTCAGGGCATTGACCCTCATCAAAGAGAGACGCTGGAGCTGAGCTCTGGTAATCCGACACCAACGCAAACTTGTCCATGTGAAGTCACAACACTGGGAGCCACTTCCTGTTTGGAAGACTGGCTTACCACACAATCATAAATCCACTATGGCAGTTTATTTAAACCCCAAACGTCTCAATGAGCCACTTCTTGGACAACATGTCAAGTTAGTCTTTAGTAGTCTTAGTTTTAAAGGCATTAGGGATGTTTGTGGTCACCAAAGTAGGTGCTGGGTGGTCAAGAACAATTGAAATCAATTTATTCGGTTCTTGCTGCCCCCCCCCAAAAACAAAAAACAAACAAAAAACAAAACAACAATAAAAAAATACACCATTTTACCATGCAACATGCCTGTTAAAAGTAAAAACTAACATTTAGATTTTTAGACAGCATGGAAATCTGGGACTTAAACAGCATGACACAATTCTTGTCAATCAGAGCTACTTATTGTTTAATAAATTTCTTTCAGCAAAAGATTGTGTTGTTTTGACATATGTAGAAGTCAAATATAATGGGTTGTTACTCTTCCAGTTTGTTGAAAGATACAATTTGTATGGGACGAAAAACCATGAGTACATTACTTCTACTTTATTTGAATAACTTGAGTCCATCATGGCTAACTACATCCCTAACAAAACAGTAACCAGAGAGCCTGAGATTAAAGTCCAGTCATTCTAAATATCACAAAGTTCAAAGGGATTTTCAACAAAGATCCTGTTGCTATTTTACCAGGATAAAATATGCAATGTTAAACTCCAGAGTAAAGGGATTTGTTTTGGTTAGGATACATGTATAATTTGAAAGAACGTAAGTCTTCCACATGGCCCCATATTTGTATAGCTATTCTTTATGGTTTTTATTTGTGTAAATGTAGTTTATTTGGACAGAACTGAGAAGAGGGTTATGAGTATATTACATACACGAGAAAAATAATTTGTGTGAAAGCCCATTCATTTTATGGCAGATTTATTTTAACACAGATAATTTCAAATAAAAATAATATTATAATAAAATTAATAAAAAGTAAAAATAAAGGTCTTTGAGTGAAGTATTTGATCCTTTCCCAACCAGCACAATTCTAACCCCCGGACCAGTTATGTGCCCATGAAGCATACAATATGGTTCCTGTCCCCTGGGGAAGTAGTTCTAATCTCAACTCAATATGTGGACAAAAGACACCTGTCACACAAAATGCTCTATTCAAATTAAACGTATCCACCACTATGGACAAGACCTAAAAGCTAAAAGTGGTGCAAATTTCTAGCCAACACAGGACTGAAATGGACTATAAAACCATGAACAAGAAGCTTGGTAACAGAAAAATTGCAACAACTTAAAAAATGTAAGAAATACAAGATAAAAGTCCTAACTATGCAACTCAATGCAAGATTACCAAGACGCAAGGCCATGTTTACCCTGATGAGTGTGAGGAAAGTGAAGGTAGGGATAGATACATTATACATTTTTGGACCAACATGGTACCAATTCATGTTACCTGGGAATTGTTACCTGTACTAAACGTTACTAAATGTTATGGTTTAAAAATGACATCTTATTATTTTCTATTAACGTTTAACACGGTCACCAACAAAAGCGTTTGTAACAATAACCCCCAACGGCATGTCTAAAGTTTAACCAACACCTGAGTGCCTCACACAAGACTCAAGAGATCGTGGTGTGGTCAGATCAGACCAGAATTGAAGTATTTGACAAAGTGGAATCCCCAATAAACCCCAACGAGTGGCTAAACTCGACTAAAAGCCCACAACAAACTCTAACAAAAAATCTTTTAACAGAACTTGCCAAAATGGTTTTAACAGCACCAATGCTGTGACCGACCAAAATTTGTGGTATAAAAGGGTCCCACTAAACAGTCACATGCCTCAACTGTTATGAAGACTAAGGAGGCATCCAGTCGACACGCACACCCAACATTTTTTTATTGTTATTGATAGTACGATGGTTTTAAAAGTGAGCTCGTCTCATTTTAAAAAACATGCAAACAATGCACAATTATTCCACTGAAGTCAACTTTTGGGTCCATGTCATCCTTATTGTATCCAATTTGTGTCCAAACAATGAACAGGGAATTCCGTTTGGATACAAGCTGGTAATGTTATACTGTTGGATCTGTTTTTCAGTTGTCCTCCATGATGCTTCTGTGTGGTGGAATGGACGGGGCAGTATTACCTGGCTGGTTTTTGGCAGCATTCACACTTTTGTGACACCTGGCTTTGTGTCGAGTAACTACACAATCAGTAATATATTTTATTAAAAAAGTTCAAAATGTCAGTTTCTATTATTTTTCAATTATTGTCCAGCCCTAGTCCATTTTGAGCTGAGCTGTTCAAAACAAACATTTGCATAAAAGAAACACATAATCTATTCCATTGTTGATGAAAATAAACTAAACTTGTTAAAGATTAAAAACCTCAATCTCCAAATATTTCTGATTAATTTTGAGTTAACTACAGACAAAATGCGATTAATCAATATTTAACAATTTCCCTTGTGGATAATTAAAGTTTGTCTAACTATGACTGCTCCTGTTAAAATAAATGATAAATCAAATTCAAAGGTAAGTTCCAATGCCCCACAACATTTTCCCCTAAACAACAGCGATCTAAAGCTACAAAGTCTGCGCTTCGATGCAAACTGGCTAAACTTCTAATCCTTCTCAGCTTCAGTCAGAACATTGAAAATGGGTCTTACAGCCCCAAAACATATAGTCATTGCAACAAACAAAGAAGAAGCACATTAAATAACAAAGAAGTTTAGACCGTGCTGTGTAGAAAATCTGTTTCAAGTTGCTACACAACAGCGTCAAAACCACACCACTTTTTTGCTTTGTATTTGAATACTCAATTAATTCAGTTGAATCCAAATGATCATATAACCTTTACTTAATTTGTTGGATGATATTCTCTTTGTTAAAATCAACCTACTTAAATAATATTTAACTTGAGTAAAAGCAAAATGACTATAACAGAAATAAATAATCCTGACTAAAGTAGTTAAACTAAATTAAGTATGTTGTACAACACATTTTTTGTCTATTTTCCTATTAAGTCTTCCATTTCACTGCTTAAGCAGGGTAGCGCAATGGCCAAATTCCCAAGTGGACTGTTAGCCTGGTTATTTGTTTGGAATCAGATAAGGAGAGGCTCTAATCTGCTATTAGACTGGAAGACCCATGATCACAAGGTCCACAAGCCTCGGTGCAGCACACAGATCATAAAATGTTCGCACTGGAAGAAATCAGCTTTTGTGATTTACTCCCAGTAGCTGATGTCCAATAGATGACAGAAATATACATGAGCAAACCGTATGTAAAACATAAGAACACACTCAGTTCCCCTGCACCACTAAACACATCCTGAGAGTGTAAAAAAAACAATACAGCTCCTAACTCGGGATGGGAATTAAAAAGTGGATATTTCATCAAAGGTAAGAAATACCACTAATATTGCAACATTTGCACACATGTCATAGCTTTAAAGGAATGTTGCATTGCCAATCCACTCCAAATGAATCACACTGCAGCAGCAGCACGTTTCATGCAGGTAACTAACTAACAAACTGACCAACACAGCCTGTTATGTTAGTGCAGCCTAGACTTTATCTAAGAGTGTTCTCTAAAGCTGGAGTCCAGTAAAACTGTGAAAATTGGCAAATTTTATAGATGGTGATTGCAGAATTGCACAATCCACAGTTCCATAGAATTTACTTTTTTTTTTTTTTGTCACAGGCTGATTAAGGGCAAAACTTTGGGTTTTATGGGCCTCTCCACCGCTATTTGGCAAAGCAATGTCACAGTGAACCTCTTTGTTTTTCCAAGCACATGGAGGAGGACAGTGAGTGTTAAGGACAGTGCTGAGAAAAAGAAGTGGGTGATATTCATTGAAATAAAGAATCAAACACATGACGTTTGGAGCATAGCACAGCTAATAATAAGAATAATAATGCAAATAAAGTACTATCTATCTATCTATCTATCTATCTATCTATCTATCTATCTATCTATCTGTCTAGCTATCTAATCTGCATCATACTGAAGCAGAATGAGTCGATAATGTCAGCAAGGTACATTATTGAATATATATAAAATATATATTCATACATAATAATATATATAAATATATTATCTAAATGGCAGAAATTAATCCAGGAAAACATGGAGAAGCTGCTGATGGTGTGTTTGACAAATAAGCAGTTACCGTAGGAATCCAGTCTCCAATTATTACATTACTTTATAAAAACTACTGGAGTTGTTTGTACTATATTTTACTGTATAGTTTTCATACAAAATGTGTTATTTCAAACGTATTTTTTTATTTTTAAGACTTGTTTTGTGTTAAATGGAGATGTTTTGGGGCAGGGAGGCAAGCCCTGATTAAATTAGTTTTAATTCCATTCAATGGGCGACGAGGACATGAGATACGAGACTTTCCAGTTACAAACTCCATCACAGTATCAATTAAGCTCGTAAATTTAGTTATTACTGTATTAAGTCTGAGTACCAGCAGAAGTGCTACATCATACATATACAATTTTAAAATACACTCTACACTTTGTTTCAAAAATAAGCTGTTTTTTTACAAATATATCGGAGGAAAAAATGTAGATTCTTACAGCATTTCTGAAGCTAAGTCTATTGTTCAGTTCAGTCCAGTTTATTTTGAACATGCATACGATACAGTGTAATGCATCACACATTTCCAATTCTTTCATTACAGCACGTCCGAAAAGGAGTAAGAAGAAGCAGAGTTGATCAAATCCTACCCCTTTTCATATTACAGCAATTTTATCCAGTTTCCTTGTTCTCTGTAACAGAACAGTGAACAAATAAACAATATACTCTAGTAAGCAAACAAATATTAAATACATCTATAATCTTTGTCTCAATAAAAAAACAGAAAAAACAAGGTTCAAGAAGTTCATCATAATTGTTGTGCTGTGTACTTTGTGAACAATTGTAGTTTGAACAGTCTCTTAAACTGAATCATATTGGTGCTTTATATGATTTTTTTGATTAATCCATTCCATTATTTAATTCCACATACGGATATGCTAATGTTTTTAAGTGTTGCACGAGCAAACAAATGTTTTAAGTTAGATTTTCCTACAAGGTATTATTTCTCCTCTTTTGTTGAGAAAAAATGTTGTATATTCTTGCATAGCAGCTTATAGTTCGCTTTGTACATAATTTTTGCTGTTTGCAAATGCACCAAGTCGTTGAATTTTAATAATTGTGATTTAATAAATACAGTGTTTGTATGTTCTCTATATCCAACATTATGTATTATTCTAATAGATCTGTTTTTTTGTCTTATAAAATACTAGGTAAATCTGTTTTATTTTTTCAGAGCTCCTTAAAAAAAAATATTAATTGGACAAACATGTTTTTCCATTAGACTGGTGATGCGTACATTTCTTTCTACGCATTTCATTAATCTATTGTTTAGCATACTCCCTTGCAAGAAAAACATTTCCCACAAGATTTCTCTTCTGTAGTTACATATATTTTGTGTTCTATCCTTATTAGAATATTATGATTACGGCTATTTACCGTATCTATGAAACTACTGCCTTTCCTAACAGGGTTGCTGGACCTCAATTTCACTGCAGTTACAACATTTATCAACGTTTAACACCTTGTACTTTTAACCGCATATTTTTAACTCAAATTGCCAAACGGGAGAAAAAAACCCAAAACTTTTAATTAGTCATTTGGGTCTTTTTTCGCCAAACTATGATATAGCCCAAACAAAAACAGACATAAGCCCATCGCAGAGGTTTCATTTATAAAGAAAAACATGTAGAGATTCGATGAGCAAGGAGACTTCTCTCGTATCCTGTCTCCTGGCTGACTAATGGAGGATGACATTTGGGGGTAATGGAAAAACACTAGCTAATGAGGTGATACTTTATTTGGTGGGTTGGGATGTCGGAGTGACCGATATACAGAAAGGAGGACTACCACTGAGGTTATCTTAATGAATTTAAATTAGTGGAAAGTGACAGTAAGTCTGAAATTATGATGAAATGATCCTTGCTTGAGTTAGATTCTGGTTTATTATGAACCCCAAATGGTAGAGAAAAATGATAGAGCCTGGATGCTTAAATACGTATTCAAATACTGACCAGATGGGGTCGGTAAGGCTTTATCGTGAGAGCTGTTAAATGTCACTGACACAAAAAATGAGGCTCAGGGGTTCAGTCCAAACTATTATCTGACACAGTTTGATGAATTAACAAGAATAACACGATTTCCCAAAGTGCCTGTCATAATTTAAATGATGAGTAGACCGTCTGTGCTGCAAGTCCAGAAAGCCCCCAAGCAGAGCGAATTTCTTTTATGTGTGATTAATAACGAATGGAAGTCTTTGAGGATTGTTTGCCATGGAAAGGCAT
Source organism: Nerophis ophidion (assembly GCF_033978795.1). Lineage (NCBI taxonomy): Eukaryota > Metazoa > Chordata > Actinopteri > Syngnathiformes > Syngnathidae > Nerophis > Nerophis ophidion. The sequence goes on from NC_084614.1 coordinate 44,357,898, forward strand.
GACCATGATCAAATGTGGAGATAGAGAAAAATGACATGCCAAAGACTGACTTATTTTTGCTGTTTCCTTTTATCTACTGGCAAGTTCTCCTTTGTTTTGTCTTTTATCATGGTTGTACCCAACATTGTACAATTACAAAACTGTCACAGCAGAGAGTTCCAGAGATGCTGAAATGATGTACAACAACATGTGGTGAGGGAATAGGAAGAGCGGAGGCAAAACAAACATGAATCGGCTACAAATTTTAACCAGCTGAAAATTGCAGATGCCGTAAGTAAACAATGAGGCGGTGTGCTCCGAGAGTGGAAAGAGACGATCTTTGGGAGGGTGAGAGAGGGGTTGGGGGAGATGTCAGGACGTTGATAGGCCTTTCTAGTTGTATCACAAATTGACAGCGGATTGAATCATCTATTCTGTTGCTTGATTAATGATGTATAATTATAACATGAGTTTGTTATAACAACTTCAGAGTGATCGCATTACATTAAGTGTGTTCTAATCAAATTAATTCATTATTAATGAGATGTTTTTTTTTTTTATAGATATTACACTAATTTGTAGTGGCCTCCCGATCAGATATAGCTATTATATATCAGTCAGATAGCATTAAAAACACAATAATCAGATGATATTTGCTTGCATCTAAAATATCCCATAAAAGCAGTCCTATAGCATGTTTACTTGCGCAAAGTTGGACAGCCAGTTAACATCTAAATGCACACAAGGTTGGTCTTTTATTTTATTTTAGTCAAGCCTTTCCCAAAAGGTAAACATGGTAGGCTATAGGAGTTAGCTGCTAGACAACATCTAAGAACACAATAGCACACGAGCTAAATATACTTTATCAGTAAGGATCTGAAATTTCCAACAACTCACAATTCCACTTGATTCCAATTTGTGTGATCACAACATGATTCAGACTCAATTCACACTGATTCACAAAATATAATTTGGTACATAAATTATTGCAAAACAATTTTAAAACAGGTTACAAAAGTTCCTCTTTTGGTTGCCAATATATGACAAATACACAGAGCTAATAAGCACAAATATGGCCTCAAAAACACATTAAAAAAAATAATTCTAGAACATTTTCGATTAATTCAGAATGGTGATTAGTTTGATTCTCCTAAACTCCTAGTAATAAATGTCTTCAATTGAAAAAAATTGCAGTGTAGGATAGGGCTGCACCATTAATTGAAATCAAATTGACATCAAGGTTTTAATTAGTGCGATAAATAACCGCCCGAGGCTGATTTTTTTTTTCTCTCGCCTTCACAGACATTTGAGTAACAGACATGTTCCGTAATCAGAATTGTTGTGCCTCAAGTTGGTTTGTTGCGCTTCAAACAGAAAGATGTCTCTTTCTGTTTATTGCTTTCAGCACCAAAGTGCAATTATTCAACAGCGGAATTAAATGAACGAAGTGAGCCCTCTTTTTGTTCTTTCAAAATGTATGTTTGGGTGGGCAGAAAGGGGGCACCAGTTTTACACATACACAGGAAGCTTGTGAGAAACCCCGCAAAGTAACACAAACTAGGAGGAAAATATGATAACAAAGCCAAATGTCCCATTGTGGTAATATATCAGCTTCAAATTCTATGGTAATAATATTACGCCTATCAATATGAACGGAAAAGAAAGAATGCCTTCATCACGTGATGGCAATAAACAAAAAGACAACATTTGACCAATTGTTTACAACTGGGACAAATGCACTTTAAGATGTTCAATATTAGTTACGGGTTTGCTTACAAAAATGAGTCCAATTTTTTTGTACGTTTGCTAGATTGTATTAAGAATAAAAGTTATTTACCTTCCAATTATAGTAAAAATTAGAAATAAAAGTTTATATCCTTTTAAATGGTCACTTGCATAGCAATCGTGTATTACGATTGTATTAAATTATAAAGACTGTATAGTTTTTATGAATTATTTCTTCAGTTAAGGGGCATGATGTAGACAAAAGCTCAGAGTCTAAAGTCAGAGCCTAAAAGTAACAGGTCTTCCTTCCTTTTTATTGTCACAGTTTTATGCATTTTATAGATACAAAAAACCCCCCAAAAAGTCAAGTCGAATTGACATCGAGATTTAGGAGTGAAATATCGGTATTAGGTTCAAATAATTATGGTTACATATTACTTAGTCATCAAGCCACAAGGGTATTAGAAAGTATTGAGTAACAAACACATCATCATCATTCAACCTACTGCAACTAGAGCTTGACTTTATTAATTATTTTGACTACTAAGTTTTGCCAAACACAATTACCACTCTATTTCAATTTAATTCAATGGTTCTCAATTATTTTGTTAGCCCCCCTTTAAAACATTTTGTTCAACGCTGGCAGCAGCAACTCAGGGAAAAATGGAAAATGTTCGCACGCACGCACGCACGCACGCACGCACGCACGCACGCACGCACGCACGCACGCACACACGCACACACACACACACACACACACACACACACACACACACACACACACACACACACACACACACACACACACACACACTTTGAATTGAAATCCAAATTAAAACCAGACTATATTTATGTATGTACAGTGGGGCAAAAAAGTATTTAGTCAGCCACCGATTGTGCAAGTTCTCCCACTTAAAATGATGACAGAGGTCTGTAATTTTCATCATAGGTACACTTCAACTGTGAGAGACAGAATGTGAAAAAAAATCCAGGAATTCACATTGTAGGAATTTTTAATAATTTATTTGTAAATTATAGTGGAAAATAAGTATTTGGTCACTTCAAACAAGGAAGATCTCTGGCTCTCACAGACCTGTAACTTCTTTAAAAAGCTCTTCTGTCCTCCACTCGTTACCTCTATTAATGGAACCTGTTTGAACTCGTTATCTGTATAAAAGACACTTTTCCACAGCCTCAAACAGTCAGACTCCAAACTCCACTATGGCCAAAACCAAAGAGCTGTCGAAGGACACCAGGAAAAGAATTGTAGACCCGCACCAGACTGGGAAGAGTGAGTCTACAATAGGCAAGCAGCTTGGTGGGAAAAAATCAACTGTGGGAGCAATTATAAGAAAATGGAAGACATACAAGACCACTGATAATCTCCCTTGATCTGGGGCTCCCCGCAGGATCTTATCCTGTGTGGTCAAAATGATCATGAGAACGGTGAGCAAAAATCCCAAAACCACACGTGGGGACCTGGTGAATGACCTGCAGAGAGCTGGGACCGAAGTAACAAAGGTTACCATCAGTAACACACTACGCCGACAGGGACTCAAATCCTGCATTGCCAGACGTGTCCCCCTGCTTAAGCCAGTGCATGTCCAGGCCCGTCTGAAGTTTGCTAGAGAGCACATGGATGATAAAGCAGAGGATTGGGAGGATGTCATCTGGTCAGATGAAACCAAAATAGAACTTTTTGGTAAAAACTCAACTAGTCATCTTTGGAGGAAGAAGAATACTGAGTGGCCTCCCAAGAACACCACACCTACTGTTAAGCATGGGGGTGGAAACGTCAGGCTTTGGGGCTGTTTTTCTGTTAAGGGGACAGAACGATTGATCTGTGTTAAGTAAAGAATGAATGGGGCCATGTATCGTGAGATTTTGAGCCAAAACCTCCTTCCATCAGTGAGAGCTTTGAAGATGAAATGTGGGTGGGTCTTCCAGCATGACAATGGTCCCAAACACACCGCTCGGGCAACGAAGGAGTGGCTCCGTAAGAAGCATTTGAAAGTCCTGGAGTGGCCTAACCAGTCTCCAGACTTAAACCCCATAGAAAATCTGTGGAGGGAGTTGAGACTCTGTGTTGCTCGGCGACAGCCCCAAAACATCATTGCTATCGAGAAGATCTGCATAGAGGAATGGGCCAAAATACCAGCTACTGTGTATGCAAACCTGGTAAAGACATATAGTAATCGTTTGACCTCTGTTATTGTCAACAAAGGTTATATTACAAAGTATTGAGTTGAATTTTTGTTATTGACCAAATACTTATTTTCCACCATAATTTACAAATACATTCTTTAAAATTCCTACAATGTGAATTCCTGGATTTTTCCACATTCTGTCTCTCACAGTTAAAGTGTACCTGTGATGAACATTACAGACCTCTGTCATCATTTTAAGTGGGATAACTTGCACAATTGGTGGCTGACTAAATACTTTTTTGCCCCACTGTATTTATATCCCCATAACTAATACACTGAAGGGTTGTGTGTATATAGTATACTTTCTCAAATTTCCAGGTTGAACCTGTTGATTAATTCGAGCAGTGCTGGCACTTAGCTGGAGGCTTGTGTAATGTTCAACAATGTAAAGAGACGCTAATAACCCCCATTATTTACTTTTTTAATTTTTTTTAATTTTTTTATTTTATTTTATTTATTTATTTATTTTTTTTAATTGATTTAAACTCTGTACACTGCTGCTGGAATTTTAATTTTCCTGAAGGAACTCTCCTGAAGGAATCAATAAAGTACTATCTATCTATCTATCTATCTATCTATCTATCTATCTATCTATCTATCTATCTATCTATCTAATACTGTAAGTACCTTGCCTTTCAGCGCCTCTGCCCCTTTATTTGGCAAGCATTGACTTTATTAGAAAAACATAAGTCCATTCCATATGGTTAATAATAAAAAGGTTAGTGTTGTTCATACCAGCAATTCTTCTTTGTTTGACTATTTTCACTAGATCAATCCTTTTCTAACATTCCACACTTAAAAATAATACATGTATGTACAAACCTCATTTCCATATTAGTTAGGAAATTGTTAGATGTAAATATAAACGGAATACAATGAATTGCAAATCCTTTTCAACCCATATTCAATTAAATGCACTACAAAGACAAAATATTTGATGTTCAAACTCATAAACTTAATTATTTTTTGCAAACAATAATTAACTTAGAATTTCATGGCTGCAACACGTGACAAAGTAGTTTGGAAAAGGCATGTTTACCACTGTGTTACATCATCTTTTCTTTTAACAACACTCAATAAACTTTTGGAAACTGAGGAAACTAATTGTTGAAGCTTTGAAAGTGGAATTCTTTCCCATTCTTGTAGAGCTTCAGTCGTTCAACAGTCTGGGGTCTCCGCTGTCGTATTTTACGCTTCATAATGCGCAACACATTTTCGATGGGAGACAGGTCTGGACTGCAGGCGGGCCAGGAAAGTACCCGCACTCTTTTTTTACAAAGCCACACTGTTGTAACACATGCTGAATGTGGCTTGGCATTGTCTTGCTGAAATAAGCAGGGGCGTCCATGAAAAAGACGGCGCTTGGATGGCAGCATATGTTGTTCCAAAACCTGTATGTACCTTTCAGCATTAATGGTGCCTTCACAGATGTGTAAGTTACCCATGCCTTGGACACTAATGCACCCCAATACCATCACAGATGCTGGCTTTTGAACTTTGCGTCGATAACAGTCTGGATGGTTCACTTCCCCTTTGGTCCGAATGACACAATGTCGAATATTTCCAAAAACAATTTGAAATGTGGACTCGTCAGACCACGGAACACTTTTCCACTTAGCGTCAGCCCATCTTAGATGATCTCAAGCCCAGAAAAGCCGGCGCCGTTTCTGGATGTTGTTGATAAATGGCTTTCGCTTTGCATACTAGACCTTTAATTTGCACTTACAGATGTAGCGACAAACTGTATTTAGTGACAGAGGTTTTCTGAAGTGTTCCTGAGCCCATGTGGTGATATCCTTTAGAGATTGATGTCGGTTTTTGATGCTGTGCCGTCTGAGGGATCGAAGGTCAGGGTCATTCAATGTTGGTTTCCTGCCATGCCGCTTACGTGGAGTGATTTCTCCAGATTCTCTGAACCTTTTGATGATATAATGGACCGTAGATGATGAAATCTCTAAATTTCTTGAAATTTCACTTTGAGAAACGTTGTTCTTAAACTGTTTGACTATTTGCTCACGCAGTTGTGGACAAAGGGCTGTACCTTGCCCCATCGTTTCTTGTGAAAGACTGACCGCTTTTGGGAAGCTGTTTTTATATGCAATCGTGGCACCCACCTGTTCCCAATGAGCCTGCACACCAGTGGGATGTTCCAAATAGCATTCCTCAACTTTATCAGTATGTATTGCCACCTTTCCCAACTTTCTTGTTACGTGTTGCTGGCATCAATTTCTTAAGTAATGCTTATGTGCAAAAAAAAATGTTTTTTATCAGTTTGAACACCAAATATTCAACTGAATATGGGTTGAAAATGATTTGCAAATCCTTGTATTCTGTTCATATTTACATCTAACACAATTTCCCAACTCATATGGAAACAGGGTTTGTATGATTTGTGTTGGTATCCAATCAGATCAATATCATTATCTGCCAATCCTCAAGGTTCAGACCGATATCAGTAACGTAGAGGAAAAAGTTGTATGGAGGCTGTTTTTAAGGTCAGCATTCGGTTTAATTCGGGTAAAGGAAGAGAAAAACACAAAAACTATAAACTGCTGACCTACTTTTACCATCTAATGTTTCACTAATGTTATGAATGATCATTCATAGTCTCGTCAAATGTGGTCTTCTTCCTTCTCTAACTGCCTACACGATACACCTAGCAGCTCCCAGTAACAAGCAGAAATGAAACTTTTTGAAATGATCCAGTCTCCCTCTTACACACAATCACTCACTCTTGTACTTAGAGTAAAATGTGCCTCTTTGTGGTGATGGACTAACCACCAACTGTAAACCACAAAATGTGGGAATCCAATTAGAATAATTTAAGTGTTTCATAAAGTCATAGGTTGTTATGCAGTGGAATTCCCATCAATCCTGGGAACTGTGGCATAATCATAGCACACTTGAAACCACAGAGCACTGGCATACAATTACCACTGTGGCCTGAATCCATCTCCTAAATGGAACCTCTGTCACAAGGCCAGATGTGATTGACGACAAAGACCACTGTCCTGTCTCCTTTGTCCAGTTCAGTCATTGAAAATAAAAGGATCTGTTTAATGGTTAAAACAAACAGCAACGTTCCACACTTGGCTAAAAATAGTATATATATGTTTTGGGGGAAATATCCCCCTTGTTTTTTTTCAACAATGCATCATCAGAACTGTGGCCTATAAATGTATATGGAAAACAAGGACTGCACAGTGTGGTAATGAAAATAAAGAAACATAGAAGTGGTATTGAACACAGGTTGGTCAACAACAAAAAAACTGCATGAGATATTTCAGGGTAGACCCAGAATTAAGGGGGTTATCTCAAGACTACATAGATAGTATACATTCAGTACATTTTTAAGACATAATTCCCATGGTGGCGGTGTAATTACAGGGCAAGCAATCAGTAATGCCTAAAGTTATGTTAAGGCATACAACACAATATGCTTCCATGCAGAGAAAAACATGTTTGACACACATTAACTTTTTCAGATTGCCAATTCGAACCAATGTCATTTTGGTTGTGATTAAAAACACCCTTTGGGACTCCTGCAAATGCATGTACAGTTGTCCCTCAAAACATTGCGCTTTGTATTTCTTTCTTGTATTGCCACATTGCAGATTTTAAAAAGTGCATGGCTTTTTAAAGCATATTCTTCCAGTTTTTGGCATAAATTAAGTGTTAAGTTACATTTTATTTGTGTATTATATGTATTATTGTACAGTATTTACCTTATTTTCTATTAGTTATGTTGTTGCGATATTGAGAAAATATTCACCAAGCAGAGATCAGTTTCCGAGTTAAGGGTTACATGCTAACAACACGGTGGCTAATCTTGTTGCTACTCTATTTTCACTGCGACACTCAAGTTAACTTGTGGCAATGTCGAATGACGACGTCTGGAAGTAATGTCGGACATTTGGCGCACTGTCCAGTCAAAGTGTTGTTAAACTTTTTTGATAAATATTATTATCAACATCATAAACACATCTTTCACGTGATCGATGGAAAAACGAAGACAGACACGCAAAGCTACAATTACAGCTAATGTTTGTAACTACTACAGTCAAGATGACAAAATTTGTTCACAATATATAACGGCGATGGTTACAGCACACAAAAACTGGTTTTAACGTAGCGAATTTACCCAGGAAGTGAAGAAGTATTTCCACATAGTGGCCATGTTGTTACAGCCGGGCGACGGTCATACCAAGGAGGTTTGGAGGATCTTCTGGGCGACTGGTAAAGTACAGTACAAACTCAAGGCTACCATATTGGGTGACATGGTGACTATATGGCTGTTATTTAGTGTTTAGAAGTTTTCAATAATAAAAAAACATTTAAAATCCCATACGTAGATTTTTATGTTCAAACAACGAAAATAGTCGATTTATTATTAAAAATCCTATTTCGCGAAAATCCTATCAATTCACAATTAACCGTGATAAATGAGGGACGACTGTATGATGGATGGGCAATATGGTCTAACATCTCAGCTTATATATAATATATAATATATAATATATAATTCAATATATTTTTTCGTATATGAATAATAGTAGAACCATTTTAAAACAGATTAGGAAGGCTCCTAGTTTGGCTGCTGACATATGCTCTAACATATTGCGTAATTTCCGGTTGTATTATTTGATCAAAATTGTTATTAATCTACATGCTAATTTACATTTAATATCTGGTTACTTTCTATTGTAACATGGTTTTATCTACACATCTGGTAAAATGTAATAAACATTTATTTTGTTGTTTGGATACTTTACATTAGTTTTGGGCAAACTAAAAAAAATGGGTATGGATCCAATTTTTGATCACAATTATAGTAAGGCAAACCTCAGGATGGCGGTGGTACAATATCAATTAAATGTTTCAATTACTTTCTATTATTGGCTAGGATATAAATCCTTTGGATTTCGCCCTAAAACATTTCTGTGTCCAGGGAACTATTTCTTGAGTTTGTACACAATAACAAAAACTTCAAATTATTATAGATTTGCACTGTGATGGGACATCAGCCGTTAGCGAGGACGCTCTATTATGTTGAGGACAATGTCATTCTCTGGTTACTGTCAAGCTAGAAAGGGTCATCAACATGCATTATTGCAATCTAATGATATTATTACAAGCTCTATCGTCTTTCAAATTTATATCGTGTATATCGCGCAACCCTAGCATGTACAAACCCCCATGAATATTAAACATGCAATGTATTGCAATGTGATTTTTAGGGCGACATATCCTCAAATATTTTAGTATTTTTGAGTGCATCCATTAAGACGAACAATTTCATACCAAATTTGTTGAAATGACCAGCGTTCCTTTAAGTGGACAGCAGACATACATGATTTTTTTTCTTTCTTCTTCCTGACTCTGTCTTTCACTGGAATGTACTGATAAGTGAGTCATGAAACATAAGACTGAGCTGCACACAGAGAAAGAAACCTGGAATGGTTCAATGGTCGAAGAGAAATCCTGCTAAAGCTGTGTCAAGCCTTTCCTTCTCAGAAGTAGTGAGAATGTTAATAAATGCTGTAGACATTCCAAGATAGAGCTCTCTTCCAGAAGCATTGCTTGAGGCATCAAATCACATCACTGTTGTGTCTTTTCCAAAATACGTACAATACTGTCACTGAGAACTAATGTAGTTGTATTTTCTACAATGATTGAATACTTGAGAGGATAATTGAAATGACGAGATCTTCAAATCAAGTCAATTAGTTGTGCAAAATAAGCAGGTATACAATTTACTATTAAAAACACTGTGTAGTGCTTGACGTTGAGACCTTTATTAGGCAAGCAACTGGTAGGAAGGAGAAACTCTGTTCAAGTTGATTGTTTCACTTTCACTGTAGTCCCATGTCTTAGTTATAGGCAGCGTTCCATCCTAAACATCTGTTATGATGAAGAAAGCGAATGTGATAATGGCTAGTTTTCACTAAGGTACTTTAACATTCTTGGTTAGAGATAGAGAAGGGAGTTGCAAAATATACGCTACTGTATTTACACTGTTTCGATTGTTATGTATCAAAGCAAAATCAGTGTAGCGGACAGCCACAAAAACACAAGCTAGTCTTTGGAAACATACAATATCAAGCTAGAATACTATGCTCTACGGTAGTGATTAGGGCTGGGCAATATTGGCTTATATTAATATCGCAATATTTTTATGCCATATTGCGATATACGATTTATTTTGGGGTATTTTGTCTTGGCCTTGAATGAACACTTGATGCATATAATCACAGCAGTATGATTCTATGTGTCTACATTAAAACATTCTTCTTCATACTGCATTAATATATGTGTGCTCTATGGTTCGGAAAATAAAGTAATTAAAATAAAACAAATATTACACAAAGTCAGGGCCATTTTATAAAAGATGGAAGTCTCAGCACCAATGATTAGTATGAGCGCAAGCTAGCAGCAGCCAGGAGAGGCAGGGGGAATTGCACCCAAGACAAATAAGGGTATGCATGGCCTAGGACTGTGAGAACACCCTTACAGACCTGGAGTTACCACTCCTAATAACAGGAGGTGCTCTGATGTATGCTTCTGACCACCAATATGGCACACCGCCTGAATATCAAAGTGTGAAATTGCCTAAAGATCGTGGAAGACTTTTCTGAGTAACCAGAAACAACAATGAACCCTGAGCTGACCTGCCTGGCCGGCAACAGATTTGCTGTGTTTCGGTTCCAAATACTTGGCTTCCTGTGCCTGAGGCCCACAAAATATGATACATCATGCTTAGTGACTGAGAACTAATTGTGCTCAGCCCCGACTCTGAGAATTCTGGATATTGTGTATAGCATTGGTTGTCTAATCAGCCCCATATGGCGATTTCACAGCAAAAAAGGCTGCTAGTGGACGAAGCAGCGGATGAAAAAAGGAAGCACAGGCCAAAAAACATAAGGTTGTTACTGCAGTTGGACTTTTGGTTTAAAATATTGTATTTGAAGGAGGAGGCCAGGCATAATTATTCAAATCATGACGTCGTCAAAGACATTACTTTCTCAGTAAATGGAAATTGTGTTTTTTACATAAAAGTTACCCGATAATTGCGAGTGACTCACTGAGGTTGGAACAGTTTATACACTATTTTCTGATATTAAAAGTAGGGTTTCAGTCCAAACACTTACTTGAGCTTTAATTGAGCAACACAACATTCAAGAGCAACATTAGAGCATTTTACCACCTGGCATTCACTCTACTGATGTATTTATTCTCTTAAACTATCCTAACCCAGCTTAATGATATGATCCAATTAAAAATATCAGGCTTGAGCCGCTTGACCAAATGTCATTCTGATCTATTTTTTTGGGGGTATCACTGTCATACACAGCAACACGATTTAATAAGACATGGACGAATGTGGGACTCTGAAAAATGTATCCTACCAGGTCAAGGTGAACCAAGAACATTGCTTTTTGTCACAGATCATACACTGGACAAGGTGTTCAGTAGCTGCATGAAGCTGAGGATGGGGGTCAAAATGTTGCTGCAAGTGACAATAACATCTGTTTGCTAAAAGCCTATGTTCAATGTGTAAAAATATACAATAACCAAATAAAGCTTGTAAGATAATAAAAAAAAGAGTTCAGCCTCTAAATTGTGAATGTGAGTGTGAACTGTTTTTGTGTGAATGTACTTCGTCTCGCGTACAAAGTCAGCTGGGTTAAGTGTACAAAAGAGAACAAACGGTAGAATCCATCCATCCGTCCATTCATTTTCTGCCGCTTATTCCCTTTGGGGTCGCTGGGGCCTATCTCAGCTACAATTGGGCGGAAGGCGGCGTACACCCTGGACAAGTCGCCACCTCATCACAGCGCCAACACAGATAGACGGACAACATTCACACTCACATTCACACACTAGAGACCATTTAGTGTTGGCAATCAACCTATCCCCAGGTGCATGTCTTTGGAAGTGGGAGGAAGCCGGAGTACCCGGAGGGAACCCACGCATTCACAGGGAGAACATGCAAACTCCACACAGAAAGATCCCGAGCTCGGGATTGAACCTACGACTACTCAGGACCTTTGTATTGTGAGGCAGACACACTAAACCCTCTGCCACCGTGAAGCAGTAGCAAATAAATTAATTATATTCATTTTACTTAAGGTGGGGGTGTAACAAAGGTATCGAAATATGGTCCTATTTGAGTTTACTTGATATTGTAATTGGCAGTACCAACACATTTTGGTTTGTACTTTCTTACCAGGCACTAGGTACCTCACTTTAAGTAAATAATATGGCTGCACCAAACATTTAATTCTTAATTTCCATCTATCCATCCATCATCTTCCGCTTATCCGAGGTCGGGTCGCGGGGGCAACAGCCTAAGCAGGGAAACCCAGATTTCCTTCTCCCCAGCCACTTCGTCTAGCTCTTCCCGGGGGATCCCGAGGCGTTCCCAGGCCAGCCGGGAGACATAGTCTTCCCAACGTGTCCTGGGTCTTCCCCGTGGCCTCCTACCGGTTGGACATGCCCTAAACACCTCCCTAGGGAGGCGTTCGGGTGGCATCCTGACCAGATGCCCGAACCACCTCATCTGGCTGCTCCCGATGTGAAGGAGCAGCGGCTTTACTTTGAGTCCCTCCCGGATGGCAGAGCTTCTCACCCTATCTCTAAGGGAGAGCCCCGCCACACGGCGGAGGAAACTCATTTCGGCCGCTTGTACCCGTGATCTTATCCTTTCGGTCATGACCCAAAGCTCATGACCATAGGTGAGGATGGGAACGTAGATCGACCGGTAAATTGAGAGCTTTGCCTTCCGGCTCAGCTCCTTCTTCACCACAACGGATCGGTACAACGTCCGCATTACTGAAGACGCCGCACCGATCCGCCTGTCGATCTCACGATCCACTCTTCCCTCACTCGTGAACAAGACTCCTAGGTACTTGAACTCCTCCACTTGGGGCAGGGTCTCCTCCCCAACCCGGAGATGGCACTCCACCCTTTTCCGGGCGAGAACCATGGACTCGGATTTGGAGGTGCTGATTCTCATTCCGGTCGCTTCACACTCGGCTGCGAACCGATCCAGCGAGAGCTGAAGATCCCGGTCAGATGAAGCCATCAGGACCACATCATCTGCAAAAAGCAGAGACCTAATCCTGCGGTTACCAAACTGGAACCCCTCAACGCCTTGACTGCGCCTAGAAATTCTGTCCATAAAAGTTATGAACAGAATCGGTGACAAAGGACAGCCTTGGCAGAGTCCAACCCTCACTGGAAATGTGTTCGACTTACTGCCGGCAATGCGAACCAAGCTCTGGCACTGATCGTACAGGGAACGAACCGCCATAATAAGACAGTCCGATACCCCATACTCTCTGAGCACTCCCCACAGGACTTCCCGAGGGACACGGTCGAATGCCTTCTCCAAGACCACAAAGCACATGTAGACTGGTTGGGCAAACTCCCATGCACCCTCAAGAACCCTGCCGAGAGTATAGAGCTGGTCCACAGTTCCCGACCAGGACGAAAACCACACTGTTCCTCCTGAATCCGAGGTTCGACTATCCGACGTAGCCTCCTCTCCAGTACACCTGAATAAACCTTACCGGGAAGGCTGAGGAGTGTGATCCCACGATAGTTGGAACACACCCTCCGGTCCCCCTTCTTAAAGAGAGGAACCACCACCCCGGTCTGCCAATCCAGAGGTACCGCCCCCGATGTCCACGCGATGCTGCAAAGTCTTGTCAACCAAGACAGCCCCACAGCATCCAGAGCCTTAAGGAACTCCGGGCGGATCTCGTCCACCCCTGGGGCCTTGCCACCGAGGAGCTTTTTAACTACCTCAGCGACCTCAGCCCCAGAAATAGGAGAGTCCACCACAGATTCCCCAGGCACTGCTTCCTCATAGGAAGACGTGTTGGTGGGATTGAGGAGGTCTTCGAAGTATTCCTTCCACCTATCCACAACATCCGCAGTCGAGGTCAGCAGAACACCATCCGCACCATACACGGTGTTGATAGTGCACTGCTTCCCCTTCCTGAGGCGGCGGACGGTGGTCCAGAATCGCTTCGAAGCCGTCCGGAAGTCGTTTTCCATGGCTTCCCCGAACTCTTCCCATGTCCGAGTTTTTGCCTCCGCGACCGCTGAAGCTGCACACCGCTTGGCCTGTCGGTACCTGTCCACTGCCTCCGGAGTCCTATGAGCCAAAAGGACCCGATAGGACTCCTTCTTCAGCTGGACGGCATCCCTCACCGCTGGTGTCCACCAAGGGGTTTTAGGATTGCCGCCCCGACAGGCACCAACTACCTTGCGGCCACAGCTCCGATCTGCCGCCTCGACAATAGAGGTGCGGAACATGGTCCACTCGGACTCAATGTCCAGCACCTCCCTCGTGACATGTTCAAAGTTCTTCCGGAGGTGCGAATTGAAACTTTGTCTGACAGGAGACTCTGCCAGACGTTCCCAGCAGACCCTCACAATGCGTTTGGGCCTCCCAGGTCTGTCCGGCATCCTCCCCCACCATCGCAGCCAACTCACCACCAGGTGATGATCGGTAGAAAGCTCCGCCCCTCTCTTCACCCGAGTGTCCAGAACATGAGGCCGCAAATCCGATGACACAACTACAAAGTCGATCATGGAACTGCGGCCTAGGGTGTCCTGGTGCCAAGTGCACATATGGACACCCTTATGTTTGAACATGGTGTTTGTTATCGACAAACTGTGACGAGCACAAAAGTCCAATAACAAAACACCACTCGGGTTCGGATCCGGGCGGCCATTCTTCCCAATCACGCCTCTCCAGGTTTCACTGTCGTTGCCAACGTGAGCGTTGAAGTCTCCCAGTAGGACAAGGGAATCACCCGGGGGAGCACTTTCCAGTACTCCCTCGAGTGTTCCCAAAAAGGGTGGGTACTCTGAACTGCTGTTTGGTGCATAAGCACAAACAACAGTCAGGACCCGTCCCCCCACCCGAAGGCGGAGGGAGGCTACCCTTTCGTCCACCGGGTTGAACTCCAACGTACAGGCTTTGAGCCGGGGGGAAACAAGAATTGCCACCAGTGAGAGGCGACGGGCTGGGGTGGCAATTCTTAATTTGATTAATGAATCTGTTATTTTTTCAATTAACCTGTACGTTTTATTTGTTGTTTTTGACTGTTTTAGTGTAGTGGTACAACACATTTTACAAATGAATTCCTTAAACATACACCAAACAATCCTCCTGTATGTAGAAACTTTAAATGCATGTTGTTCTGTTGGGGATACAAAAGTAAATTACATAAGAGCTGTTTTATAAGGATGGGAATCAAAAAACGCTACCTGGAAATCATTTGACAGTTTTGTTAATGATTCCCTTATCATTGCATGTGGTATGATGTCACCATGCATGGCGTCCATCATGGCACAAATGCTGGAGAATTATTCACGAGAAAAAACTAGAACAGCGCAACTGTTAACATTTTACCAGAGGGAGAAAATACTACCATAAGCATTAGCACACACATTGTGATAACTATGAATGACACATTTTTCATCCCTTCTAAGCTAACGCTTAGTTGTAAAACCTCCTATTATTAAATGTAACATGAAATAAATACTTCTCATGCTTTACATAATGAGACAGCGTCCGACTGGTTCACTGGTTGCACGCCTCCTCCCTGTCTCAGAAATGTTATTCACAGTAGAGACACATTAATTAGTCGGATTGCGTATACAGTACTTTCTAATTGAGCAGATATGCTTACTTTTCTGCAAAATAATGTTTTTTCCCCCCAAGAGTTGATGGCTGCAAAATGGCACGATGCAATTTTATCGGACTTGACCTGCTTGTATTTGTAATTGGCTGAATTAGTTTTACTAACTTTTGAGTTGTCAACTCATACGCTTTTTAAAAAAATACTCATTTTAATTTTTATTTGGAAACTGTTGACAATATATTGAACATTTTTAGTAAGTAATTGTCATTTGTCACAGAATAATTTGGTGTTTTTTGTTCATTATTACGGTGGAATATTTATTATATCATTATATTTTAGTTTTTTTCAAACCAACTTTTTTTCTTAGGACCCCCGGATTGGGGACTCAATTGAGCCTGTGGGCCTCTGAAGACCTCAATGTTGTGTTTGTACACTCATATTTCCTTTAAACATGTCTCAAATTCAAGGCACGGGGGCCACATCTGGGCCGTCACATTATTTTATGTGCTCTGCAAAAGCTTATTAATAATAAGACGCCTAAATCGTTCTTGCTAAACGGGAGTTCAATTTTGACAGAACATAATTTAAATGCATGTAGCTGCAGTTCTTAACTGAGTATTATTTGAATATTTAATGCAAAAAGCAATTTTTCTGTCATGTAACTTTTTTTAAATAACTTCAACAATAGGTGATCATTAATTGCTTTTTAAATGTTTGTGCATTGTTCTTGTACTGCTGTAAAACTTCATTTCTAATTTGCTCAGTTTATTAGACACCTTGTTTGGATTTTGAGCTATGATTATGACACTGAACTATGGCTTTTCCCCTCTCAAAAGGCTTGTACTGTAGCATTAAGGGATGTTCTGATGATGGTTTTATGCTGCCAATTCCAATCTCATCATTCATAAATGAAATCAGCAAATACAATCACATGAATTAACTGTACATATTACAAATTGTTTTATGGTGATTGCCATTGTACTGCACAAATTATATGTAAAACCTGTGCTATATTACTTGAAACCAAATAATCTGCCACGTTGTATGTGTGTTGGCACTCTGGTCTAATATGGAAAGGACATTATAAAAATGTATTTCTTATTAAAGAATATGCACTTTTTTACCTTATTGAATGTAATGGATAGCCACTTTCTAGTGTTTTCGAACCCTGATGTATTACCACCATAATGTGGTACTTCATTATCCATGTGGCACTGTTACTAACCTGATAACTCATCCCTAACACGAACATTCAGGCGCAGATGGAAAGCATAAGACAACCCTTTGAATGAAAGCTGAAATTTCATCCTGCAAGAATAAGGATGCCCCTTGAAGTTGCCCAAGCAGTGCACCCCACTGTGTCAGAAGAAGAAGAAAAAAGATGAGCAAGCTATTAGAAGATCCCGTTTAAGGTAACAATGTGGTTAACAGCTTCCATTACTTACTATTCATCTACGGTGTTATTAAGTTAAATGTTGATGGAAATATCACATGCAGATGTCAAACCATTTGGTTAGTATTAAACTACAGTGATTAGTAAATTATATCATAAAACAGTATTATGAAATGTGTTGAAAGAAAGTTTTAGCTTCAAAAACTATAGGTCAGTTATCCTTCAAGTCTGGAATCCAGCGTGGTTCTGGCACGAACCACAAAAGTCTGCAGATTATGAGCAAATGAAACATTGTATATGTATGATATGTATCATCTGCTAAGCATTGCCTTAATGCAGCATGTGTGAGGCTATTTCTCTTCCAATCATTTTTAATATTTTGCACATCAAAGGCAGACAAAGGCACATCTTCACAGAAATGCGATTCAACAAAGGAGGACATTTTATAATTCATAAGTCTGAGTCAACCGAGCAGAAATGTTAGGTTCTCCATTTCTCAAGCATGGACATGGACACAACTAAAACAGCATGTTCAAAAATGGCTTCTATATAGAGACTCATAAGAAATGCATACACATTTCTAATTCAAAGATTAATGCGCAAAAAGGTGAAATGTTAAGTTAAAAGTTAAAGTTAAAGTGCCAATGATTGTGTTCATTAACAGATGTTATATATTCTGGTACAGTGATATAACTGTGAAATATACAGCATTTTTATTTTATTGCACAACCCACTTTTCTTATATTTTTTTTGTAATTGAGTTCTGTTGATGTCCAGCATCAGAGATTCCTATCCATTACATCATATTTGCATACATCATGTTAACGTTAAATGCCAAAATAAAATAATACATAAAAAAAAAAAAAAAATGAACGCATAGTAAAAAAATAGAAAATAACTATGAACATATAGGGAGTGATCTCTTTTACAGAGTACAATCACTAATTCGAGAACATTAATTCAGGCCTATGTGGCGTGACATAATTGATCCAATTTTCCCATTATGGAGTGAATTTCATTGGTATGGCCATTGATATCGCCATATTATTGTCCATTCTTCCTCAGATAGTTATCCTTCCTTCCTTCTCCCATTGTGTTTTAATATAAGAAGTTTAATATGATTTCAGATTCAACAGACCCTTATACAAGCAGAAAACAGTTATATCAATAGATTCTGAATTATAGGCTTTTGTGAACAGTTTAATTAAACATACCATATTTCCTTGAATTGCCGCAGGGCATATAGTATGCGTCTGCCTTGAATTACTGCCGGGTCAAACTCGCTTCCCAAAATAATTAGCGCATGCTTAGTATTACCGCCTGGTCAAACTTGTGACGTCACGAGTGACACTTCCCCTGTCATAATTTTCAAAATGGAAGAGGCTGATTTCAATACCTGTAATTTGAAATCGCAAAAAGGGAAGAAGATTAAGAGCTATTCAGTAGGATTTAAGGTCCAAGCTTACATCACACTCAATTTTTTACTACATACCTTTGGTAAGTGCCGGAGTAAGATGAGGTTTACAATAATTAGCGCATGCTTACTTTTACCGCATGCCTTTTGGTAAGCGCAGGAGTGAGAAGAGGTTTTAAATTAATTAGCGCCCCGGCGGCAATTCAAGGAAATACGGTATGCTTGTCTTAGTTACATTTTTCACCTTCATGTTAACATGTTGCTACAACTGCAAATATCGATATAAGTCTTGGTCTTCCAATAAATGTATCCCTGTAATATTTTCAAAACTTAGCCGTTTCTTTTTTTTTTTTTTACCACATTTCATATGATTTGTTTTTCGACAACAATCTTCTCCATAAGATTGGCCTTGTTTTCGTATTTCATCTCAGTTATTGTAAGTCTGAACATTATGCAAAACAAATTAAACTGTATCGAAATTGAAGGCCCAAACAGATAATCCAATGCATTGGTGTCAGTTTCTACTGAGGTTATGTTTACATGAAACACTTAAAACAGTGATAATAAATTCTTAAAATCACAAGTTGATTTATAGTCACTGGAGAAAAAAAAAACTTCAAAACACAGCAACTACTGTAGAATGCAACAATCACAAAAAAGCTTGCCTACATTTACCTAAGAGAGTGAACTTTTACCCTTTTGAGCTGCTTTTCCGTCAAACACCAATGAGCAGCTTCCCTCATATTTTCATGGATAAACTATCAGATATTGTTTCAACATCCCGGCTGGCGTTACGACTCATCCTGCTTCAGTATAGTGCAGACTAGCAGTGCTATGCTCCAACTGCTTGTTAAAAAGGATGCGAGAATACTCCGGTCTACACTTCACAGGACAAGCCGCCGTTATGGACTACTGTCCAGTATTTGCGTGTGTTTATGTATGTGTGCTTGTCCACGGTCGTGAGAAAATCAAGTTCCTAACGAGGCTCAATCAAGGTTGAGCATCTTCTCCTTCACAAAGCTGTATGTGGAGCCCAAAAGAAAATGAATAAAGAAGTATAACCAGCAATTTGCATAGAAACTGAAACAACATTTTGAAGGAGTCGCGACTTTAGTGAGAAACAGTTTCATTGGCTTTCACTATGGCACACGGGAACTTTGCTCTCAATGTGGACTTGCAGTCAGGCACAGAATGCCAATGTGACTGAACTATTGGGCCAAACTGGGAGAACAAACTTACCCAACTAAGTTTATTGGAAGAAACTTGCAATTTGTATTTCTAAATATTTCTAATAACATTTTGTCTATGTGTTTGCTTTGTTTAAATTTTTCAGATATAAAATGTACAAAACAACCTAATTTCAATTTTTTTGTTCAAATAATTTTTTAGTTTGTAAATAAAAACTGTTTGTCCTTGAAACAATTATTAAATGTGTTTTATGTGTTGGGACACGTTACTTCAAACTACCTCAAATTCAAACTGCACTTTAATGTATGCTCATTAAATGTAAAATACGACGGTATTTAAGCTTTAGAAAACTCAATCTGTGTCACCACTAGCCGTTTGCCAAACCACTGGTGAGAAGCACTGATGTACACAAGTATTCAAAGAATACAAATAAAAAAATAACCATTTGAAAGTGTTTGTTAGTAAATGTTAACTTGAAAGAAAAGTCATATAGTATCCAGGACACCACTGATCAGTTTAAGATGATCAACAAAATAACTAAAGAACTTGGAGAGGAAAAAAAGTAGTCCCTCTTTACAACCTAAAAGGTACCAAAACAGAATTGAAACCTTGATCCCAAAACCGATGTACAAACCATTCTGTACTTTGCGTTATCAATACCATGCACCCCTAGCTACACACACGGTCATGTTTTTGATGAATTATTTATTTAATTCAATGAATATAATCCACTTCTTCTTAGCACCGTCCTTCACACTCACTTTCTTCCTTCCCATGGTTGGAAAATAAAGTTATGTCCATCTCTAGCTATAAGCTTATGCTAGCAAGTAAGTTGGATGTTTTGGCTCGGATTTTATGGGGTTCACTGTGACATTGTCTATACCAGTGGTTCTCAAATGGGGGTACGTGTACCCCTGGAGGTACTTGAAGGTATGCCAAGGGGTACGTGAGATTTTTTTTTAAAATATTTTAAAAATAGCAACAATTCAAAAAATCTTTTATAAATATATTTATTGAATAATACTTCAACAAAATATGAATGTAAGTTTATAAACTGTGAAAAAGTCCCCGCAACAATGCAATATTCAGTATTGACAGCTAGTTTTTTTGTGGACATGTTCCGTAAATATTGATTATAAAGATTTATTTTTGTGAAGAAATGTTTAGAATTAAGTTCATGAATCCAGATGGATCTCTATTACGATCCCCAAAGAGGGCACTTTAAGTTGATGATTACTTCTATGTGTATAAATCTTTATTTATAATTGAATCACTGGTTTATTTTTCAACAAGTTTTTAGTTATTTTTATATCTTTTTTTCCAGATAGTTCAAGAAAGACCACTACAAATGAGCAATATTTTGCACTGTTATACAATTTAATAAATCAGAAACTGATGACATAGTGCTGTATTTTACTTTTTTTCAACCAAAAATGCTTTGCATTGATTAGGGGGTACTTGAATTAAAAAAAATGTTCACAGGGGTACATCACTGAAAAAAGGTTGTGAGCCTTCTCACCAGCAGTGAGGAGGCTCACAATTAAATTTTTTTACTTGCAACTTAACTCGTAACAATTACATGAGACAGCTTGTATCTCAAAACACTCGCAATTCAAAATAGTGTTTTGTGTTCATTATTTGTGTGTCAGGATTAATTGGATTTACATGATTTCTTTTGGGAAAAAAAGTTTCGGTTTTTGCCTGACTTTTTGGAAAAGATTACAGCACTGATGGAACACTCGATTGCATGTAAATTACAGATTATGGTATATTCATTAGTGCAGTTTTTACCCAATTGAACCACAGACCACAACCACCAGAAATAACTAAGGAGCTCAATTTGCCACCAAAATCAATTATGATTTATTTAAACATGTCTGATTAAACCTTTAGTACCTTCAACGTACCTGAACATGTGCCTCATGGCTTTTTCCAAGTTCCCCACACGTAAAACAAATGTGTCAGTATCAATTTTCCATCAAAACGCCACTGGAGTTTCAATCCAAAATACTTTAAAAGTTAGGCAGACCGTATGAAGACAGCTTCAACTTCATACTGTCAGCAAGTATCAGTTCTCATGAATGTTAACACGTGAATACCCGCAGTTGGCCTCATCTACTACTAAAAATGTGACGTACTGTCACATTGTATATGCAGGACTTCTACCTCAAAACTTACGTAACCACCAACTATACCTTTTATCTAAGATAGGGGTCTTAAACTCAATTTGCCTGGGGGCCGATAGAGGCAGAGACTGGGTGGGTCTCGGTCGCATCAGGTGTTCAACAAGAAAAACATTGGTTAACAATTTTGATCGGCTCAAATGTCTTTATATCTTAACAAAAAATAGAATGAAAAAATACAAAACATAATTAAGAATTGATATTCATATAACAATATTACTATTAATATTATAATATTATATATATTTCTGGCAAACAGCTGTCGCTATGTGACTGCAGAGTAAATTTGGCTACATTGAGTTCCTTACTTTTCTTATATCCTGTCCCAGCCCGCAAATGGCCCGCAGACCGTGATTTTGAGAACGATAATCTAGGCCAAATGACAAGTTCTTGGTCACTGAGTCAAAAACATTGCAATTCTAATGCCCATCCAGTCATCCATTTATCCATCCATTTTCTACTACTTGTCCCTTTTGGGGTCGCGGGGGGTCGCTGGCGCCTATCTCAGCTGCATTCGGGCGGTAGGCGGCGTACACCCTGGACAAGTCGCCACCTCATCACAGGGCCAACACAGATAGACAGACAACATTCACACTCACATTCACACACTAGGGCCAATTTAGTGTTGCCAATCAACCTATCCCCAGGTGCATGTCTTTGGAGGTGGGAGGAAGCCGGAGAACCCGAAGGGAACCCACGCAGTCACGCGGAGAAAATGAAAACTCCACACAGAAAGATCTCGAGCCCGGGATTAAACCCAGGACTGCTCAGGACCTTTGTATTGTGAGGCAGATGCACTAACCCCTCATCCCACCGTGCTGCCCCTGCAATTCTAATGATTAATTTCAATTGATTGCAATTGCATAGAAAGTGTATTAAGTTTTTTGACATGTAATGTAAAAAGCAAACAAAAAAAACAAAACTCTACTTCTTGTATGCACTCGTTGACCACTAGTACAACAAAGTATCAGTACAGCGACACTTTGCAACGCGAACGTATGAATTGTCCTTGTGTTATAACTGGCCAACCCCAAAAAAAAATCAATATTAGGACATTAAAAATCAATATTATATTGTTAAAAAAAGTATTGCAATAGTCTGCCATACTGAATTGATTTTCCCCAACCCCTATCAAATACCGGCCAATATCTACACCGACAGAGACACTGAAAAGGTACGTTATTGTTTGTGCTGTGGCGCTATCTTTTGGATGACTTGCTCACTGTAGATGCTGCAGGTTAAAACTGTAATTCCTGTTTCATTCCGTGAACTGGATGTACTGTATAACCGCCCAAAGGGTTTCTGCTTAAAAATAATCTTAATTCATCACTCCATGCAACTTTTGTAGGTTTTACAATATAACTAAAACATTACATATATACTAAACCATACCAGGTGTTATGTCTGTAGGAGTGTTTTCATAAATATTTGTATGTGCTATCGTAATGTAATCAAGCTTGTGTCGTTGCATTAGCGAATATGCTAAGTAATCTGATAGACAGACAACATTCACACTCACATTCACACACTAGGGCCAATTTAGTGTTGCCAATCAACCTATCCCCAGGTGCATGTCTTTGGAAGTGGGAGGAAGCCGGAGTACCCGGAGAGAACCCACGCAGTCACGGGGAGGACATGCAAACTCCACACAGAAAGATACCGAGCCCGGGATTGGACCCAGGACTACTCAGGATCTTTGTATTGTGAGGCAGACGCACTTACCCCTCTCCTACCGTGCTGCCCTATAATAAGATATATTTTCAATAACTAGTATTATCCATCCATTTTCTACTGCTTGTCCCTTTTGGGGTCGCTGGAGCCTATCTCAGCTGCATTCGGGGAGTAGAGGCTTTACACCCTGGACAAGTCGCCACCTCTTATTAATGGGAAATCTTTTTTCCCTATGTGTTTCATGAGATTTGTACTCATGAGAAGTTTGTGTGCTAGAGTGTGTTCATTATTCACCTGAGCGATGTTCTTGTTGAGCAAGTAGACGCCATATTCAAAATGGAAGCGCTCTCCTCTGGGATACAAAGGGAACCTGTGAACGACAAGAGACAAATAAACATTCGGGACTTCATCTTTTTTGGGCTGATTCATGATCTGCAACAGGAAAAGCAGACACACTGACATCAACATTTCACATATTCATGCTTACATAGCTATATACAACGTTTAACCTTTAATCGAGTTTGTTGCTTGTAGGATTGGAACAATTCCGTATAGCGGCGTCTCAATTTACTAAAGAATAAGAGTTTAAAAGCAGACTCTTCTTAATTTCTAAGCTGAACGAGGAGCACAAATTTTGTGCTAAAAGTTACAACCTTCCCGAGCAATATCCCGCGAATATCGTAGGTGACTATTTTGTTGTAATCTTATAACATTTAGCAGTTGTGCTCCAAAACAAAACTAAGAGAATGGCTTAGTGTTTTACTATAGCTATATCATTTGACCCAAAGCTGTTGCCAGTGGCGGCTAGATTGAAGTCTGCCATGATTAGTGTTCGCAAAACACAAAGCAAAAGCCTGTGCTCTCGATGCTGCTGCTAATGTTGTTGGAAATCAATGTGCCAACGAAATAAGTTCCAGTAATAATCAAAATGACCAAAACACAAAAAATATGACGTATCATGAATGAATGGTTGTTACTACCTGGTTACAGCATGTACAGTATATAAAATGATATTGGTGGGGTTGTTTCACACCTCTGTATCTAAAATTAATAAACAGTGACACAAAAAAACAAGGTGCAAACTAAACCGTGATTATTGCATATTATTACACTCCCAGTAGAGAGTTATTGTTCCTCCAATGGATTCAAAAGTATGTTGAGCATTGACGGTGTATTCTGTAATGACTATTGTTGAAAGCTCTTACCCTTGTAGCCTGCAGCGTTTACAAAAGGAGTACTCTTGCAAATGTTTGAAAAAGCTATCTCTGCACCTTTAAGCTCTTCCCACAAATGCCACCTCCATACCTTGCTAAATTGAAATATCAAACTAGTGATGTAGGAGTCCAAACAACCTCATATACAATTTCCCCCAGTTATATAGTGGGAAAATCCCATTGGTGCCAGCCAGATGTCTTGGTTAGGACCACACAATGGGTGTCTTTGAGGAATATGCTGACAACCAGAGGGGGTAAGTTCTCTTTGAAAATGAATTTAGTTAGGGCCATCCTTTTCTGTTATTGCATGTCTGTCTCTCCAAATCTTGCTCAGAGGGGGGTCTAAACAATAAAGGGACACGGGTAAAGTAGCTCCTCAGAATAGGTGAGGCTTTGCAAAATGTATCAATGTTTGCCTTTGATGACTTTCCTTAATATCCAGGAATAACAGAATTAGAAAGCATTACCATTACCTTGAAAGTACCAAAAACCTGATCCAAAGTGCATAAGCAGCAACTGGGAGTTAGGCGTTTTTCTCAAGGATACTTTGACATGGTCACAAGAAGACAGAGGATTGAAGCAACAAAAGTTTGGGAGCCCATAATTCTACTACCCATCAAATATATATACTGTAATTAGCTAAATGGTTATTTAATGTTTTGTTTCTATCCACAGTATTTATAAGCCTACTATAGAAATCAAGAACAGTGTAGTTGTAGTTTACATTTGAAAAAACCAGCAGTATTTACGGTTTCTATATTTTTGGAGAAATTAGTTAATTGTGGTCCTATTTCTACCGATTCTATGTCCCTTGGTTTTCCATTGGAACATATGCCAATCTCCTCATTGGCCGATGGGAAAGTTGTGATAGAATCTTTAAATGATGCGATCAGACAGAGGTGAAGCCAATTTTGTTGAGCTATGTGCAAGCTGTCAAACTAAAATTCTACTTCAGTTAAGTGGAGACTCTTTCGCACAGATATTTTGCTAAATGGCCACATTACAACCAGGGATGTTCTAGTCAGGGTTTTATGAAGCTGATTAGAGGTGGGAATCTTTGGACAGCTCACGATTCGATTATGATTACGATTCAAGAGCAAAGATGTCTATTAGAGATGCATCTCTAATTTACGTATATCTATGCAGTTTTACATTTTTTTTGTTTCACTAAATAAGCGTTTATTGCTTGCAACTTTAAAAAACAGTGCATTCGTAAGACGAAACAGTTGAACTAATTACACAATTATCAAATTAATGGAATTGTGTGTAAAACTGGATGATAAGTGCCATAAAATACAGATGGTCAGATCTCTCTGTGAGGTGCCTCAGTGCAGTCAGACAAATTTTACAACCGTCTACATTACTTTATTTACAATAAATAAATTATCTATTATTGGCATTTACTCATCGATTTTTTTATCATCCGTGTCCGAATTGCGATGGATCTAAATATAAATTCCCCCCACCTCTAGTGCTGATTTTGATCATCCATGAGTCAGCTCTACAGATATAAATTCAAACTAAATGCTAATTTGTATTAGAAATGGCAACAGCAGGTGGATGTGAATGTATGAGCCAGTCTGCCCCACAACAAAAGGATACAGAAAAAAAAGGACTACACTGTTGGACTTGTGCAAAGCCTTTTGGGTAAATTTCTACCATATATGGAGAGATCCGCTGATTTCACAATCGTGAAAAATGTCACAATTGTCACTACCTTAGAAATCGGAACATTATTAAATTGCCAAAAATGGGAGCAAGAGGAGGTTTTGTAGTTTTCATGGTATGTTTACAGTTTACCTGTGCTTGATGCTCCTCCACATTTGACTTAACAACAGGTTGTATTTGTCTAAAACCACACGACCGCAGCACTTGTAAACATTTGATTAAAGCTTCATATTTCATATTTCCTGACAGCGGCAACATGGTGTAACAGGGATTAATGCATGTGCCTCGCAATAAGAAGTGCCTGGGTTCAACCTCGGGCTCGAGGTCTTTCTGTGTGGAGATTTCATGTTCTCCCTGTGACTGCGTGGGTTCCCTTTGGGTACCCCGGCTTCCTACCACCTCCAAACACATGCACCTGAGGATAAGTTGATTGGCAACACTAAATTGGCCCTATTGTGTTAATGTGGGTGTGAATGTTGTCTGTCTATCAGTGTTTGGTCTGCGATGAGATGGCAACTTGTCCTGGGCCCACAGTCGGGATAGGCTCCAGTCACCCCTGCGACTCCAATAGGGACAAGAGACAGAAAATGGATGGATTTCCTGACTGGCCCGCACAAAAGCATGACGAGTGCACGTGTTAGCCGACATGTGTGGCCATGTGTGTGAACAGTATGTCTCCATATTAGAAGATACTGTTGAGAATATCCATTCGGAAGCCCGACATCCCATGTATGTGTCAGTGTGTGCTCTCCCCTCAGGGTCCGGGTCCTTCGCTAATCCTTTGTGAGAGCAAATAGGGGGCAAGAAGCCCCTATTAATATGACCTATAGGTGCCTGAGGCTGTGGGAGGATAGAGAAGAAAATAACCAGAACTGCACGCACATTTGACATCGCACAAACAACAGTTATACACTGCAGATTCAAATGCCAGGTGAGGATTTAGATGCCTCTGGCATATTAGAAAATGGATCCTTTAGGTTTTAGAAAGCATGTTTTTCAAGATAAGCATGTCTATGCACCTTATCTCTGCTGTTTGCAATAGTTTGTCTGACAGTTTGATAGCCTGTCTGGGTGCTTCCAGCTTACATACAAATACACACACAAAACACCACCACCAACAACAGGGATGAGTAACAACACTTGATTCCATAATGGCACCAGTGCCGACGTAAACCGTAGTAACCAGACCGAAAAAAAAGAAGCTATCCGAATAGTCTGAAACATTCTCTAATTTGCTGCTGGTTTTGCCGCAGTAATTACAACAATTTGTTGTGGATTTTATTTCATAGTGTTAAATGTGTTATTTGTCATTACCTCTGCCAAGAAGAGGTTATGAAACTGTTGTCATTAGTTTGTTTGTCCTTTAGTTAGCTAGCAAAATAAAGACAACCTTAAGGACGGATTTTTATGAAACATTCAATAAATATTAAAAATGGAACAAATAATTACAAACAAGTAGTTCGACTTTGGGCCTGAGCTGGGTCATTTCGACTATGTTGTCTTATATTTTATGAAAGACAGTGAATGACTGAAAAGAGACATCACTCGGTTTCTTTCAGTCCAACATAGATAGCTCAAAATGTCATGTATCTAAAAACTCAGTTTCCATATGAGTTGGGAAATTGTGTTAGATGTAAATACAGACGGAATACAAAGATTTGCAAATAATTTTCAACCCATATTTAGTTGAATATGCTACAAAGACAACATATTTGATGTTAAAACTGATAAACATTTTTTTGGTGCAAATAATCATTAACTTTAGAATTTGATGCCAGCAACACGCGACGAAGAAGTTGGGAAAGGTGGCAATAAATACTGATTAAGTTGAGGAATGCTCATCACACACTTATTTGGAACATCCCACATGTGTGCAGGCTAATTGGGAACAGGTGGGTGCCATGATTGGGTATAAAAACAGCTTCCCAAAAAATGCTCAGTCTTTCACAAGAAAGGATGGGGCGAGGTACAGCCCTTCGTCCACAACTGCGTGAGCAAATAGTCAAACAGTTTAAGAAAAATGTAACGCATGTGTCAAATACATTTGCGGAGACTATTAGGCTCTTGCCTTTCTGTTTACTCTTTGTGCACTTCCTAGTCACGTGACCGCCACAGTCCAATCAGCTGTAGTCATATACCGGTAGCCGGAAGTGACTGGTATGCTCTTGCTGTAGTTAATCTTTGGCAACTCGCCGCACTCCTCCCTTGTCACGTGACCGCCGCAGTCCAATTGGTGGTGCTTATAAGCCGAGAGCAGGAAGTAGCCAGGAGACAGGACATGAGAGATCGATTGCATTTCTGCTCGAGGTAGGCTTTAAACATTGTTTTCACCTGAAATATTGTGCTGACGGTTCTTTAAACTACATGCCTATTTTGTAACTTTATAGAGCCGACTTCCAGCGCCGGGTTCTGTGTCATTAAGCTGTGTTTGACTGTAGAAGCTCAATTGGTGAGTCCATATTTATGACAATAGCACTTTAAGCATTCATCTTTCTTCAGTGCAACAGTCTTTGTGGCATATTCTCAATCGTCCATATAAAAGGTTTATGACTTTTGATCACATTTGTGTATTGAATGTACTTTTATGTGTTTGGATAATAAATAAGCACATTTAGTGCACTGACTGCTTTGTATAGGTCATAATTATGCTGCTAATGGTTATTTTAGCATTTTATTGCATATTGTGATTCTGATGTTTATTGATTTATATTGTACAATATTGAGGAGAGAATTAGAAATTATTGAATATTTATTATGAATACTTGATAATATATTATTGAATAATATATTATGAATACTAGATAACGCAATTTAGTGTTATTTAATGAAGATTTGTGTACAGATGGATATATAAGAATGGTTCTGGCTCTTACACAGGCCAGGCTTCTCTTTTTGATGGCGAACAAAGGAAAATAATCACCTAGTCCAAGGATCAAGTTTGGAAGATTCCAGCCAGGAACCTCACCACCTGCTCTGTCTGGGCTGGTAGGAGGCTCTCGAGCCGACCCTTTACAATTGTCACTTTACCTGCAGTACATGGACTCTACTGCCATCCTTTTTTTCCCAAGAACAACTATCTGAACTGAGATTTAAACAAGATCCAGAGACTCTGATTAGTTTAAATGGAATTGTATATATGTATATAGTACTTGTGTTTTTCTCTTTAAATTGCTTTCATGTTGAATGGCCATTCAACTCATTGTGTGTGTATATATCTGCTGTCCATCACTAATTCTCTAATACACGGTGTCAACCAAACTACAATCAATTCAAGCTCTGCCTCCCTCTACGAGTTGAAACTAGTCTTCTGTTCCTAGCCCATAACACCCCATATATATATTTAATGCATTGATTTGTAGCACGTATAGGTTACAAAAACGTTTCTCAAAGTGCAATTGTAAGAAATTTAAGGATTTCAACATCTACAGTCCATATCATCATCAAAATGTTCCGAGAATGTGGAGAAATCACTCCACTTAAGCGGCATGGCCGGAAACCAACATTGAATAACTGTGACCTTCGATCCCCCAGACGGCACAGTATCAAAAACTCACATCAATCTCTAAAGGATGTCACCACATGGGCTCAGGAACACCTCTGATAACCACTGTCCCTAAATACAGTTTGTCGCTACATCTGTAAGTGCAAGTTAAAGCTCTACTATGCAAAACGAAACCCATTTATCAACAACATTCAGAAACGCCGCCGGCTTCTCTGGGCCTGAGATCATCTAGGATGGACTGATGCAAAGTGGAAAAGTGTCCTTTGGTCTGGCGAGTCCACATTTCAAATTGTTTTTGGAAATATTCGACATTGTGTCATTCGGACCACAGGGGAGGCGAACCATCCAGACTGTTATCGAAGCAAAGTCCAAAAGCCAGCATCTGTGACGGTATGGGGGTGCATTAGTGCCAAGGCATGGGTAACTTACACATCTGTGAAGGCACCATTAATGCTGAAAGGTACATACATGTTTTGGAACAACAAATGCTGCCATCTAAGCTCCGTCTTTTTCATGGATGCCCCTGCTTATTTCAGCAAGACAATGCCAAGCCACATTCAGCACGTGTTACAACAGCGTGGCTTCGTAAAAAAAGAGTGCGGGTACTTTCCTGGCCCGCTTGCAGTCCAGAATTGTCTCCCATCGAAAATGTGTGGCGCATTATGAAGCATAAAATACGACAGCGGAGACCCCAAACTAATGAACGACTGAAGCTCTACATAAAACAAGAATAGGAAAGAATTCCTCTTTCAAAGCTTTACCAATTAGTTTCCTCAGTTTCCAAAAGTTTATTGAGTGTTGTTAAAAAGAAAAGGTGATGTAACACAGTGGTCAACATGCCCTTTCCCAACTCCTTTGGCACATGTTGCAGACATGAAATTCTAAGTTAATTATTTTTTGCAAAAAAAAAGTAAAGTTTATGAGTTTGAACATCAAATATCTTGTGTTTGTAGTGCATTCAATTGAATATGGGTTGAAAAGGACATGCAAACTGCACATAAAGAGATCCCGAGCCCAGGATTAAACCGAGGACTACTCAGGACCTTCGTATTGTGAGGCAGACGCACTAACCCGTTTGTCACCGTGCTGCCCTGGTTTGTTTTTGTGTTTCTTCTTCTTTTGTTTGAACAGGTAACACTCAATCACGACCTCTGCTGCCAATCAACCGGTTCCTGTTCCCAGCTCTTCCTCATTTCACCTGTTGATCAGCCACCCAATCCCGGTCCACCATTAATCCTCCTGTGCTGCTTAAAACCACCTGCTCACCACTGGACGGTGTGGATTTTTTTTCTGACACAATGTGTGGAGCTTTGGTAGACGCTACTTTGTCTTTGACGCTACTTTGATTTTGTAATCATTTTTTTTAAGCTCTTTGCTAAACTTGCGCCATCTGTTTTTTTGTCTTCCTTTTGGTTTTACCTTTCAAATTTTGTAAGTATCTGCAGCAAAGTCTTGGTATGTTTTGTTCATTTCTTTGACAGCACCTGTATTCCCAAGCTCGGCTAGTGTTGTGTCTGGTTGTAACCCCCCCATGGTTACTTTTCAATATCACTAGTTTTTGTTTTCAATTCTTGGCATCGGTGTCTTTAATCTACAACTCATTTGATTTATAAACTTTTATGTTGCGGTCCCCTACGATCCCTAGCCTTTGAGCCATCTGGGAATGTAACAGTCACAATGACTTATATCAGTTATGTAAACAAACAAGAAGGAAAGATAAAAGGTGCAACATGGACATGATTAAATCCAATGCTCAAGAGAGATTTAGATTTAAAAAAAAAAAAAAAGTAAAGTAAAACTGTGGCAATATGCAAAGACTGTAAAACAGCACTTAAGTGCAGTTGGGGCACGACTAAATTCAACACACACCTGGTAGAAAACAGAGATACTGGTGATGAGAAGGATAGTACAGCAAGCTCGGAGACAAACTAGGACAAACACATGGATATTCAAAGTTTATATGAGGCAACACGTTGCCATAACTCAGCTCGAGCCAAGGTAATAACATCTTCAATAGCCATTTCCCTTGTTTGTTCTGGAGAATTTGGTATTTTGGGATATAATACATTAGAGCCTCGGTACAAGACACTAAGTCGACAACAATTTAGCAACAAACGCATGGCGAAAGATAAGTCAAAGACAAGGACGTGGTTGTGTCAAAAGCATACTTTGTTCTCTCTCAAGCTTATTTGTTGGTCTTTGTAAAGTAAATTTGAGGGTAATCGGTATCATATTTACGAAATTGATCTCAGATTTTTTTATAAAGTAAAACAAAAGTCTACTTTGAACAAGGAAGTGTCACAAATTGCTTCATATTGTATTGACTCTAGTCAAATCCTACAAAATCGAATCGGTTGGTTACATTTGAAAATGTATTGTTTATGAAATTTATTGTTTTACATGTATTGTATTGAATTGTCTAATATCGTCTCAGAAGCACAAGACGAATGTTACCCGACTATACAAATCATTTGAATTTCTTTGTAAAGCATGTCATTACGTATATTATCACAACCATGGGTACTGTGAAGAAATGGTAAGCAGAATGATGTTTTAGCTAGCTTCACTCTTTCAGCTATGCGTGCAGCCAAGAAGGAGACATGCCAGAGGGCATTTCTCAGCACTCGGAAATAACTAACAGAGAGAGGAAGAACAACACAACAGACTTTCTTAATATTACTTCCCCACCAAGAGATGTTATGTTTGCCGATGACGACGCGTGAAAAGGAAAACAGCAACTTCCAGGACATGCACAAAGGCACACATGCCCCGTCATAGTCAGGTGATTAATGACTGCTGTCCACTGTGTCTAAAATCACACTGGAAAAACTCCGGTTGACCGAATACCAGGAATTCCACCCAAGGACATCCAGAAAAGTCAAATATATTATTACACACTGGCGGGGAGCATTGAGGGCGGAAGTGTGTGGAAGAAGGGATGGGCTGAGGTACCAACACAGATGGTGTGCATATAATATGACCAGGTTTATTATGACTATATCAAGATACACGCGAACCAAAAAACATGAAGCAACTTTTAAGAATGAGCACTAACATTCCCCAAATTTAATTGTTACTAACCGTTGGACCATAAAGGTGGAAGCAGAGAGGGGGTGGATGAAAGCGCTTACTCAACCAGTGGCAGCTGGTATACTGAAGCTGTCCTCTACACTAAACACAATTCAATTAATTGCAGTTCTGCTGGAGTATCTTACAAAAAAAGGTTTAAAGAATGAAACATTAAAAATAAACAATCACACAATCTGTGGCAGTCATGTGGACTTGCAGCTGGCATGTGACTTTGTTGTTTAGTGTTATTTTTTAAATGCTTAACAAATCAAAGTGAATATGACAAACACTGCAATCAGCACACTGACTCATCAAGTATTCACCAAAAGACTGAATGGTAGAGGAGGCAATATTATTTTATTTAGCATATACATTGCATCCCCAAAGTATTCACTTCACTTTTTCCACATTTTGTAATGTTAGAGCCTTATTCCAAAATAGACTACAGTGATACCTGTCTTCATAACCATATCAATCAATCAATCAATCGTTTATTTATATAGCCCTAAATCACAAATGTCTCAAAGGACTGTACAAACCACTACGACTACGACATCCTCGGAAGAACCCACATATGTTTAAACATTGTGCGTAACAAACTTGTCTATTTGCCATTGTAGAATTCGGCTGAATCGGGTGCCCCAAAAAAATCCCATTCGTTGGTAAATTAGGTTTTGTACTTTTTTAATGAGTACAACTGCATAATAATAGAGAAAAAATGCAAACCCCGTTTCCATATGAGTTGGGAAATTGTGTTAGATGTAAATATAAACAGAATACAATGATTTGCAAATTCTTTTCAACCCATATTCAGTTGAATGCACTACAAAGACAACATATTTGATGTTAAAACTGATAAACATTTTTTTTGTGCAAATCATTAACTTTAGAATTTGACGCCAGCAAAACGTGACAAAGAAGTTGGGAAAAGTGGCAATAAATACTGATAAAGTTGCGGAATGCTCATCAAACACTTATTTGGAACATCCCACAGGTGTGCAGGCTAATTGAGAACAGGTGGGTGCCGTGATTGGGTATAAAAACAGATTCCCAAAAAATGCTCAGTCTTTCACAAGAAAAGATGGGGCGAGGTACACCCCTTCGTCCACAACTGCGTGAGCAAACAGTCAAACAGTTTAAGAAAAAAGTTGCTCAAAGTGAAATTGCAAGACATTTAGGGATTTCAACATCTACGGTCCATAATATCATCAAAAGGTTCAGAGAATCTGGAGAAATCACTCCACGTAAGCGGCATGGCCGGAATCCAACATTGAATGACCGTGACCTTCAAACCCTCAGACGGCACTGTATCAACAACCAAAATCAATGTCTAAGAATATCACCACATGGGCTCAGGAACACTTCAGACAACCACTGTCACTAAATGCAATTTGTCGCTACATCTGTAAGTGCAAGTTAAAGTTCTACTATGCAAAGCGAAAGCCATTTATCAACAACATCCAGAAACGCCACCAGCTTCTCTGGGCCCGAGATCATCTAAGATGGACTGATGCAAAGTGGAAAAGTGTTCTGTGGTTTGACGAGTCCACATTTCAAATTGTTTTTGGAAATATTCGACATCATGTCATTCGGACCAAAGGGGAAGCGAACCATCCAGACTGTTATCGACGCAAAGTTCAAAAGCCAGCATCTGTGATGGTATGGGGGTGCATTAGTGCCCAAGGCATGGGTTACTTACACAGCTGTGAAAGCACGATTAATGCTGAAAGGTACATACATGTTTTGGAACAACAAATGCTACCATCTAAGCGTCGTCTTTTTCACGGACGCCCATGCTTATTTCAGCAAGACAATGCCAAGCCACATTCAGCACGTGTTACAACAGCGTGGCTTCGTAAAAAAAGAGTTCTGGTACTTTCCTGGCCCGCATGCAGTCCAGACCTGTCTCCCATCGAAAATGTGTGGCGCATTATGAAGCGTAAAATACGACAGCGGAGAACCCGGACTGTTGAACGACTGAAGCTCTACATAAAACGAGAATGGGAAAGAATTCCACTTTCAAAGCTTCAACAATTAGTTTCCTCAGTACCCAAACGTTTATTGAGTGTTGTTAAAAGAAAAGGTGATGCAACACAGTGGTGAACATGGCCTTTCCCAACTACTTTGGCACGTGTTGCAGCCATGAAATTCTAACTTAATTATTATTTGCAAAAAAAAAAGTTTATGAGTTTGGACATCAAATATCTTCTCTTTGTAGTGCATTAAAATTAATATGGGTTGAAAATGATTTGCAAATCATTGTATTCCAATTATATTTATATCCAACACAATTTCCCAACTCATATATATATCAAATAAGTGATTTTTTAAAGTGCCCAAAACAAGTACAAAGGTGGCATTTACGCGGCTTTCTTTAACTCCCTCCCTCTCATCTCATCAACAAGCATTATCATTTTTCCGTTTCATTACTCATTTATATTTGTTTTACATTGTATTCTGCCTGTAAACAGAACATGTGTCTATTTAAGGTCCAACGTTGACCATGCATGTCAGAGCACAACCCAAGCATGAAGTCTCTTGACCTCAAAAGCATGAAGTCTTTTGACCTCAAAAACTTGAAGCACCAATCTGGGGAAGGGTTTTGCTGCTTTGAAGTCCCAATGAGCACCGTGGCTTACATCGTCCATAAATAGAAGTTTGGAACCACTACATCTCGTCTTACAGCTCCATGTTCGTTTAAGATTAAAGATTAGGGGAGATGGGCCTTAGTCAGAGAGGCGATCAAGAACCTAATGGTCACTCTGACAGAGCTCCAGTGTTCTTCTGTAGCGAGAAGATAACTTTCCAGAAGGACCCATATCTCTCCAGCGAGAAACTAATCCTTTAAATGTTAGTGTTAGAGGGGTGAGACGGAAATCACTCCTTTTTAAAAAGCACATAGCAGTCTGCCTGAAACTTGACAAAAGTCACCTGAAGGATTTTCAGACCTTGAAAACACTAAAATATCTGGTCGAATGAGTCAAAGACTGAACTCTTTGGCGATAACGCCAGGCGTCATGTTTGGAGGAAACCTGACACCGCTCATCACCTGGCCAGTACGAACTCTACAGTTAAAGATGGTGGTGGCAGCATCCTGCTGTAAGGATCCAGCCAGAGCCCAAACTGGACACCCATTGAACATATCTGGAGCGATGTGAAACAGGCTATGTACTGACACTTAGTGGAGTAAAAGTAATATAATATAATAATGAAATACAGTGGTACCTTGGTGGTTCCTTGCCCTAAATGTTTCATTGGTTCTGTGATGGAACCCAAAATACTTGTATCCCAAATTAATGTTCCCTTTTTTAAGGAAATCAAATCAATTCAAAATGTGCTTAGCCCCTCCAAAAATCATCTCAATTTTAACACGGAACAGGCTTAATAAAAAACAAAAAAAAGGAACTTCTAGGTAACAAATATTGTAAAAAAAATATATATATGTAGTACAAACAACTACAGCAGTTTTATGAAGCAATTTTAAAGAGTCACATGGGACAATGCACAATATCAGGCGAAATCTATGATGTATCCTATTGGTGTTTGTTAATAGCCATATATCAAAGCGGTCAAATTATCATACTCATCATATTGTATTTTTTGGCATTAGTGAATGTACGGAGGGTGAAATTATCATACAAATACGATAATTCTTGGACAATAATGATACGTACTGTACGTATGGCAACGTTTCTTCTTGTCTTCGTCCATTTATGTACTTCAACGGGAAGGCCAAGGCTCTAACAATGAAAACGCTCCAGTTTTCTGGCTTTCAATCTCTTCTACTTCCTGTCTCTTACTCAATGTGTACCATGTGGGTAGGGTGACCAGATGTCCCGCTTTGTGCAGGGCATTCATGCATTTTCATTAAATTTCACACTTCCTGCAAATTGAGACATTGTCCAGCATTGCTAGCAGTCAGACTCTCCTTTTTAAATGCGTGTTTTGTATGGATAATCTGGCACTTATCAAATGAAAGGCACTGCGTGGAGAAATCATTGAGGGGCGGGCTGTTTAGTCAAGTCAATTTAACTGGACGGGCACTTTCACCAACAAAAAACAATGCAAATAAGGTCAGTACGGCATTGGTGCCTGCAGCAGGAGAGCGAGCCACGGGAAAGGGAGGAACACACGACCCGTACAGCTAAAAAAAGGAAACACAGCTACAACAAAGACTGGGAAACCATATTTTCCTTGGCGCGTCTGGTAAAGTTTTGTGTGAACTTTGCTTGAGTAATGTTTTCATTTCACACGGAGGTGAATATGACGTAAAATGACAGACGCTGCGACGGTCACAAAAAATGTGTTGCTTAAAAGAAAGCTTCCCAAGCTGTGCATACGTTTTTTCCTAAAAAAAAAATTAATCCTTTGACCCTTAATCAAGTTCTACCCGAATATATGGTTCAGTTTATTGTTAGAGCAAACAATTACTTGTGATTATTGAAATTGCTCTGGGGTTTTGTTGTTTCCCTGTGTAGTCGGAGAAAATATGGGAGGGCCATACCAATTCAAAAGCACATTAAAGTTATATGGATGAAAGAACAATTGTAGGTGTATTAATTTGCTAGGCACTGAGATAGCATGAAAGCTCTCTGCTTACTGTGTTTCCTTAGAGGACAGAGTTGGGAAAGTTGCATTTAAACATCCATCAATCCATTTTCTACCACTTGTCCCTTTCGGGGTCGCGGGGGGTGCTGGAACCTATCCCAGCTGCATTTGGGCGGAGGCGGGACAAGACGCCACCTCATCACAGGGCCAACACAGATAGACAGACAACATTAACACTCACATTCACACACGAGGGACCATTTAGTTTTGCCAATCAACTTATCCCCAGGTGCATGTCTTTGGAGGTGGGAGGAAGCCAAAGTACCCGGAGGGAACCCACAAACTGTATTTAAATTTGATTAACATTAAAGTTAAGGGGCAGAAAATACATTATTTTTGTTACATTATTTTAGACTACCTCGATTAATTGGTGTCGTAACCCTCATTTTCCTCCACAAACATTTAGTCTTTGTCGTACGTCTAGTGCAGGGGTGCCCATTACGTCGATCGCGATCGACTGGTCGATCTCGGAGGGTGTGTCAGTCGATCTCAAGCCAGGCATTAAAAAATAGACATACAAATGAGCAATCATCAATCATACCAAGACTTCACTTTCGTCAGTTGTTTGACATTCTCGGCACCCGAGGATCTTGTGAGATGACGCTGGCTGCTGCGAGCTCATATTTAAGAAAAAAATCAGTAACAGGGCGGACGCAGAGAAACACATTTTATTTCTAGAGACTCCGTACCTACTGTCAAAACTCTAAAGACCGACAGCACAGTTCCTGTCTTCACCATAAAAGACCTGTTTCATCCTGCCTGTGCTAACAAAATAAGAGTCTCAGAAAGCTAGCGTGCACAAGCTAGCAAGCTACGGAGTTTGATGCCAATGTATTTCTCCCCCGCCCTCAGCGACCGCTTTCTCACTTGCTTGTCGACCCGCACAATCACTGACGTCACTCACCTGCTGCCAGACATTAAAGGGCCACACACATATGCTACTCTCATAACAAAGTGTTTAAAAATGAGTATGCAAGTTGGACAAATGAGATGCCAAATCCAACCACGTTCATGTGGTATTGGACAGAAAGGAGGACTTTTTTTTCCCTCCATTTGAAAATGCGGACGTTATCAGCACCACTGTCTAATTCCAATCAATGCAAGTCAGCAGAATCAAATACACCAACTTATATTCTTGTCTTCATGAAAGAAAGGAATCTATGTGTGTTAAACATGCTTGTATTATCATTAAACACCATTAACTTGTTAACAAAAATGTCTCTTTCATAAATAAATAAATATAAATTATAAATAGGAATGAGGTAGATCTCCTCGACTTGGTCAATTGAAAAGTAGCTCGCCTGCAGAAAAAGTGTGAGCGCCCCTGGTCTAGTTAATTGGGATGGGGTCACCCTACATGTGGGACATGTAACAAAGGGAGAGTTATGTCCAAACAAATGTTGATTACAAATACACGTAACCATTACACAGATAGTATTTCCAAGACAACACACATACAGGCTAACATCTTTTTACACTTCTCCTTAAGTTGAACATGTTAATGTGTGTGTTTTTAGTAAGAGATACTCATGGCTTTAAGACATGGGTGTCAAACTTTGGCCCACGAGCCAAATTTGGCCCGCCGTGTAATTTCATTTGGCCCTTGAGGCAATAATAAATTAAC